>NW_019944065.1:145686-155788 GCF_002910315.2 Salvelinus sp. IW2-2015 | reverse complement strand
AAGTTTATATCCTACCTCTCCCAGGGTTAGGCATGGTTAGTTTATCCTACCTCTCCCAGGGTTAGGGGTCAGGATGGAGGGTTAGGGTTATATCCTACCTCTCCCAGGGTTAGGTCAGGATGAGGGGTTAGGTTATATCCTACTCTCCCAGGGTTAGGCATTAGGTTATATCCTACCTCTCCCAGCGTTTAGGGTCAGGATGAGGGGTAGTTATATCCTACCTCTCCCAGAGGTTAGGTTCAGGATGAGGGTTAGGTTATATCCTACCTCTCCCAGGTTAGGCATTAGGTTATATCCTACCTCTCCCAGGGTTAGGGCAGAGAGGGGTTAGGTATATATCCTACCTCTCCCAGGGTTAGGGTCAGGATGAGGGGTTAGGTTATATCCTACCTCTCCCAGGGTTAGGGTCAGGATGAGGGGTTAGGTTATATCCTACCTCTTCCAGGGTTGGTTCTGACCACTACAGGTAACTCCCAGGGATCAGTGAAGTCCGGACCGTGGTTGTCCAGCAGTCTGACCAGACTTTCTCTACTCAGGACAACATGGGGTTCATACCGACCACTCAGCTTCTCTGCATTACTGTCAGTACTGACGCCCTAAACGTGAAACAAATACCAACATTAGTGTGTAAAATGAGGACTCTAAGACATAACACTGTTCAGAAACATCAATGGAAGAGTGTTGCTGCGGTGTATTTAATAGTTCATATACAAAGGCCTCCCAAAGACTGAGTTCCAACCTGACAACAACAACCAATGATGTCTCTCTTTGTTGTAGTAATTAAAGAAGTCAAGCATCATTCTTACAGAGTGTGAGAGCTTGGCTTTCTTGACTGGAGGAATGTCTGATGAAACAGTCTCATAGTCAAATGCCAACTGTGCTTCATTAGGCACCACTTTGTGGTCTGTGATCACGACCTCGCCCTGCAGGCACACAGGAGGAGAAGACAGGTTCTGGGACTCAAGTACAAAGGATAACAGTTTATAGTACTACTATTATATAGAATACATTATTCTAGTATATCTCACCATAGTATTACAGTTATTTATAAACTGGGTGGTTCCAGCCCTGAATGCTAATTGGCTGACACCCGTGGTATATCAGACCGTATACCACGGGTATGACAAAACATTTATTTTTACTGCTCTAATTACTTTAGTAAACAGTTTATAATAGCAGTAAGGCACCTCATGGGTTTGTGGTATATGGCCAATATACCACGGCTAATGGCTGTATCAAGGCACTCCGCGTTGTGTCGTGCGTAAGAACAGCCCTTAGCTGTGGTATATTGGCCATATACCACACCCCCTCATGGCTTATTGCTTAAATATTATATATTATTCTAGTATATCTCACCAGTATTTCTGTTAAATATAATATATTATTCTAGTATATCTCACCACAGTATTACTGTTAAATAGAATACATTATTCTAGTATATCTCACCATAGTATTACTGTTAAATAGAATATATTATTCTAGTATATCTCACCATAGTGAGCAGCTGTTTCTCAAAGTTGAGCTGGAGGCTGGAAGAGAAGTTTCCTCCTGTGAGGCTGGTTATCTCCTGGATCTGATAGAGTTGGGGATACATCCTCATCTGGTCCAGACAGGCTCTCAGATACTCCTGGAACAGAAAACGATGACAGTACCGTACAGAGTTGTAACATCAGCAGACTAGTAACCAGGAAGTAACAGTGCATTACCTCTGAGTAGAGAGCGGCCCCCTGGGATATGTAGTTGTAGTCGTCCGGACACATCCTGGCCACTTCCTGCAGGTACCTCATGAACTCTGACCTCTCACTGTTCACATGCAGCAACAGCGTCTGATCGGCATAGATGAACAGGGTTAGTGCTAGATCGGGAAGGGTGAAGGCAAGCTGCGATTAGAATCTGACAGGGAGGGAGGCACAGGTCACAACATTGAGTTCTGTCAATGTCAATGCATGTTTTAAGTACAATGACTGAATGCACAGGCTCTGACCCTACAGGCACAGTCACAGGCTCTGACCCTACAGGCACTGGCTCTGACCCTACAGGCACAGTCACAGGCTCTGACCCTACGGCACGTCCAGGCTTGACCTACAGCACAGTCACAGGCTCTGACTTACAGCACAGGCTCTGACCTACAGGCACAGTCACAGGTCTGACCCTACCGGCACAGTACAGGCCTACCCTACAGGCACAGTACAGGCTCTGACCCTACAGGCACAGTCACCGGCTCTGACCCTACAGGCACAGTCACAGGCTCTGACCTTACAGGCACAGTCACAGGCTCTGCCCTACAGGCACAGTCAGGCTCGCCTACGCCGAAGGCTCTGACCCTACAGGCACAGTACAGGCTCTGACCCTACAGGCACAGTTCTGACCCTACAGGACCAGTCACAGGCCTCTGCCTTGTACAGGCACAGTTCACAGGCTCTGTTCAGAGCATTATGTGCATGAGGAGCTTCTCTGTATGTATTGCGCTATACGATGTATTGTATTCTTATATAAGAGCCGTCGGTGCCTACCTGAGTAGCCTTCTGGCTGTTTGCTGGTCAGCCACTATGAGAAATATGTCAGCTGGTCTTTTACTGGTGGTCTGGAGAAAGGGGTATTGGATCCTGGGCTTCGGACAAACTCTGGTACTGGCCGAGGGGAAGGCTGGGGTCTGGCGGGGGGCTGAGGGTGTCGGGGTTCGGTCTGGGGACTGCCCACCAGCGCGGGTGATCTCTTTACGGTCCCGTGTTCATTCTGATGTCAGCGAAGGCGCTCGTCCGGTGCTACTCCTGTCTCGTTATGGTTACTGCGCTGTTTGACTGCTTCGTGTTAGAGGGGCTTGGTGGTCCTGTTGGGTCCTGCTATCTCCTTCACTGTCAAACCTTTACTGTGGGACTGGACACGCAGCACAAGCTTCTTTAAGGTTACCATCTCTAGTGGTACCATTCATCTTTATGGTTACCAGTTCATCATTCTAATGGTTACCAGTTCTAATGGTTACCAGTTCATCATTCTAATGGTTACCAGTTCTAATAGTTACCAGTTCATCATTCGAATGGTTACCAGTTCTAATGGTTACCAGTTCTAACAATGAGAAAGAGATAAAACTCCCCTCAATCTGCTGTCCACTGACGCTACGTTAGCCAGCCACTGACGCTACGTTAGGTAGCTACTGTAGCTAGCTGCATACTGTACCTTACAACAGCGATAGACCACAGTCCCTTGATGGTCGGCGCCAGGGAGTACTTGTCATATAGGTCTTTGTTAAATAATAGACAGTCTGGGGATGGGAGCGGGACGTCCTCCCTACGAGGAGATAGGGAACAGCGTTTCATCATGATTATGTTACAACTAGCGTTAACATCTCTACGGATAGCAAACCTCAAACTTGCCATAGTTTAAATATCGTTAGTTAGGCGCCAAATGTCCCCAAACATTTTCGCCAACTGGTTAATCACAAACCAAGCTCACCATGTCAGCTCCATATGTACCACTGTTTTATGTTGGCCTGGTTATGAGATAAGATGTAGCTGAGAATAATACAACTATAAATAGTTAGCTAGTAGCCAGTTATCTACTTTAACAATGGCATTGATGTGAGCTTCAGCGTTGAACGTGAAACCGCTGTGATACAGGCAAGAACTACTAAGTACTTCCGGGTCAGGACTTTTGGAATCCTTCAAAATAAATGTCCTGTCCTGTATCAAAATCAAATCAAACTTTATTTGTCACATGCGCTGAAGCTGCTAAGGAGCCTTTCTGTCCTAGACTTGGCGCTCCAATACCACTTGCTGGTGAATAATTACTGCAAAAATTATATTTTATTTCTATAAGATAAGTAATTTATTTTTTATTTTTTCAAGCGTAAATGGTCGACAATTTTTTTTGTGTGTGTACTCTTAACATTTATTGCACCGTACACAATGATCTGTTCTTGGTGTCACAGTAAAACAGGGTTCTCTGGGTGTGGATTCACAGTCACAGGCTCTGACCCTACAGGCACAGTAAAACAGGGTTTCCTCTGGGTGTGGATTCACGAGTCACGGCTCTGACCTACAGGCACAGTAAAACAGGGTCTCTTGGTGTGGATTCACAGTCACAGGCTTCTGACCCTACAGGCACAGTAAAACACGGGTTCTCTGGGTGTGGATTCCACAGTCACAGGCTCTGACCCTACAGAGCACAGTAAACAGGGGTTCTCTGGGTGTGGATTCACAGTCACAGCTCTGACCTACAGGCACAGTAAAACAGGGTTCTCTGGGTGTGGATTCACAGTCACAGGCTCTGTACCCTACAGGCACAGTAAAACAGGGTTCTCTGGGTGTGGATCACAGTCAAGGCTCTGACCCTACAGGCACAGTAAAACAGTGGTTCTCTGGATGGTGTGGATTCACAGTCACAGGCTCTGACCCTACAGGCACAGTAAAACAGGGTTCTCCTGGGTTGTGGTCTCACAGTAAAACACCCAGGTCTCTGACCCAACCCCTAACAACCAGTAAAACAGGGTTCTCTGGGTGTAAGCTCTGTGGATTTGGAAACTAGAAGTGCTCCTAGTAGACCCCCTTTTACTGTGACACAACGTACAGATCATTTTGTACGGTACGATATGAATGTCAAATATGAAAAAAGGATTGGATATAAGTTGATGGGCCACTCTGTTAGGGCCGCACAACAGAGCAGAGACGCTCCTCTGGGTGTAAGCTCTGTGGATTTGGAAACTAAAAGTCCTGAGCAGAATGGAACCCTTTTACATGCAACACTATAATATGATTATTAATATTGTTATTACTATTATTATGATTTTTTATTTGTATTACTGTTGTTACATGATCCGGCGCGCCAAGTCTAGGTCCAAAAGGCTTCTCAACAGCTTCTACCCCAAGCCATAAGACTCCTGAACAGCTAATCAAATGGCTACCCAGACAATTTGTATTGCCCCCCCCCCCCCCCCCCAAACACTTTACACTGCTACTCTCTGTTATTATCATGCATAATCACTTTAACTCTTCCTACATGTAAATATTACCTCAATTAACTCAACTAACTGGTACCCCCAGTACATAGCCTCGCTATTGTTATTTTACTGCTGCTCTTTAATTATTTGTTACTTTTATTTCTTATTTTTTACTTAACACGTCTTTTTCTTAAAACTGCATTATTGGTTAACGGCTGGTAAGTAAGCATTTCACCTGTTATATTCGGCGCATGTGACAAATACAATTTGATTTGAACTATCTAGTAATCATTACTTTAATGCTATTAAAAATAATGTCATTTTGTTATTTAACTAGGCAAGTCAGTTAAAGAACAAATGTGATACAGCCTGGATTCAAACCAGGGACTGTAGTGACCCCTCTTGCACTGAGATGCAGTGCCTTAGACCGCTGCACCACTCTGGAGCCTAATGCTATAATATTATTTGTGCTATAAAGGCGATTAACTTTATTCCTTTTTTCATATTGTTAAACAAGTCTGCTAACATTTCGCCATAACATTTGACAAATTTCGACCATTTGTATTATTCTTCACAAGCTTCATTGTGTGATTTTTATTTGGAAGGAAATTGCCGCGGTCACGGCCTTGTTCTTGCTCGGTCTTGCTTATTCTTGCTGCCAGCATGGAGATCAATGTGGACAATCCTCAGTGGTCTGTCACTAGTTACCCCAGCCACAAAGTCAGAAGCGGCTGTATCGTAAAAAATCCTGCAAATAAAATTGTGATTTTTGGTCTTAATTTAAGGTTCAGGTTAGGCATCAGATTAGCAGTGTGGTTAAAGTTAAGATTATGGTTAGGTTTAAAATCATATTTTAAGAAGATCGCTACAATGTAGAAATAGCCGGGGTTTAGCCATAGTTATGACTTTGTTGCTATGGTAACCTATAATAATTCCCCAGGAAACTAAGTACATGTTGAAATTTCCAGATAGCAGATCATTTGAGCTGCATATCCCATGTAGACTCAAACTAGTATGTTATTTATTTCTCATGTAATGTAATTATTCTGTAGAGGGAAACACAATAAGGAAAACATTTTTGGAGTCGAGTCCGACTCCTGTGGTTGGAGTTGTAGGAGTCGACTCTTGCTTGACTCCCAAAACACGCTGAAACGGATGCGTGTCCTATTGCAGAGTCCTACTAGGAAGACTACGTCTGCATTCTAGAGACTATAGCTTGTGTGTCTATGTACGCTGACGGCTCAACAGTCAAATAAATAACTGAGACACTTAACACAGAGCTCCAGTCCGTTATAGAATGGCTAACTAACAATAGGCGTGTGCTAAATATCTCAAAAACTAAAAGCATAATTTTTGGGACAAATCACTCGCTCAACGCTAAACCTCGTTTAGATCTATTATTGAATAATGTGGTTATTGAGCAAGTTGAGGAGACTAAACTGCTGGGTGTAACCCTAGATAGCAAATTGTCATGGTCAAAACATATAGACTCATTGGTTGCTAAAATGGGAAGAGGTCTGTCCATGACAGGGCTTTGCTCTGCCTTCTTGGCATCTCAGTCGACCAGACAGGTCCTACAGGCCCTAGTTTTGTCGCACCTGGAATACTGCCCAACTGTGTGGTCATGTGCAGAAAAGAAGGACATAGGTAAATTGCAGTTGTTCCAGAACAAAGCAGCACGTATCACACTCAGACTACCATTCAAAAGTTTGGGTCACTTAGAAATGTCCTTGTTTTTGAAAGAAAAGCACATTTTTTGTCCATTAAAATAACATCAAATTTATCAGAAATACAGTGTAGACATTGTTAATGTTGTAAATGACTATTGTAGCTATACACCTATYTAGATATTCCATTTTTGAATGTAATATCTACATAGGTGTACAGAGGCCCATTATCAGCAACCTTCACTCCTGTGTTCCATTGGTACGTTGTGTTAGCTAATCCAAGTTTATATAATTTTAAAAGGCAAATTGATCATTAGAAAACCTTTTTGCAATTATGTTAGCACAGCTGAAAACTGTTGTGCTGATTAAAGAAGCGATAAAACTGGCCTTCTTTAGACTAGTTGAGTATCTGGTGCATCAGAGCATTTGTGGGTTCGTTTACAGGCTCAAAATGGCCAGAAACAAATAACTTTCTTCTGAAACTTGTCAGTCTATTCTTGTTCTGAGAAACAAAGGCTATTCCATGCGAGAAATTGCCAAGAAATTGAAGATCTCGTACAACGCTGTGTACTACTCCCTTCACAGAACAGCACAAACTGGCCCTAACCAGAATAGAAAGAGGAGTGGGAGGCTGTAACGGCTGTCGTCTTCCTCCTCGTCTGAGGAGGAGAAGTTAGAAGGATCGGAGGACCAATGCGCAGCGCGGTAATTGTCCATAATGTTTAATTAAAGACAATAAACGTGAACACTACAAAATACAAAACAACAAACGTGAAAACCGAAACAGTTCTATCTGGTGCAGACACACAAAGACTGAAAACAACCACCCACAAAACCCAACAGAAAACAGGCTACCTAAATATAGTTCCCAATCAGGGACAACGATTGACAGCTGCCTCTGATTGAGAACCATATCAGGCCAAACACAGAAAACCAACACAGAAATAGAAAACATAGATTACCCATCCAACTCACGCCCTGACCACACTAAAACAAAGAAAATACAAAAGAACTATGGTCAGAACGTGACAGAAGCCCCATTGATCATCCTTGAGATGTTTCTACAACTTGATTGGAGTCCACCTGTGGTAAATTCAATTAATTGGACATGAGTTGGAAAGACACACACCTGTCTATATAAGGTCCCACAGTTGACAGTGCATGTCAGAGCAAAAACCAAGCCATGAGGTTGAAGGAATTATCCGTATTGCTCTGAGACAGGACTATGTCGAGGCACAGATCTGGGGAAGGGTACAGAATATTTCTGCAACATTAAAGGTCCCCAAGAATACAGAGGCCTCCATCATTCTGAAATAGAAGAAGTTTAGAACCACCAAGACTCTTCCTAGAGCTGACCGCCCAGCCAAACTGAGCAGGGCCTTGGTCAGGGAGATGACCAAGAACCCGATGGTCACTCTGATAGAGCTCCAGACGTCCTCTGTGGAGATCGGAGAACCTTCCAGAAGGACAACCATCTCTGCAGCACTCCACCAATCAGGCCATTATGGTAGAGTGGCCAGATGGAAGCCACTCCTCAGTAAAAGGCACATGACAGCCCGCTTGGAGTTTGATAAAAGGCACCTAAAGGACTCTCACAAGATTCTCTGGTCTGATGAAACCAAGATTCAGCTCTTTGGCCTGAATGCCAAGCATCACGTCTGGAGGAAACCTGGCACCATCCCTACAGTGGAGCATGGTGGTAGCAGCATCATGCTGTGGGGATGTTTTTCAGCGGCAGGGACTGGGAGACTAGTCAGGATTGAGGAAAAGATGAATGGAGCAAAGTACAGAGAGATCCTTGATGAAAACCTGCTCCAGAGTGCTCAGGGCCTCAGACTGGGGCAAACATTCACCTTCCAACAGGACGATGACCCCAAGCACACAGCCAAGATAACGCAGGAGTGGCTTCGAGAAAAGTTTCTAAATGTCCTTGAGTGGTCCAGCCAGAGCCCGGACTTGAACCTGATCGAACATCTTTGGAGAGAGCTGAAAATAGCTGTGCAGCGACGCTCCCCATCCAACCTGACGGAGCTTGGATCTGCAGAGAATAATGAGAGACACTCCCCACATGTGCCAAGCTTGTAGCTTGACACCCAAGAACACTCAAGGATGTAATCGCTTCCAAAGGTGCTTCAACAAAGTACAAAGTTCAACAGAGTAAAGGGTCTGAATACTTATGTAAATGTGATATTTCATGTATTTAGTTTTTGCAAACAATGCTAAAAAACAGTTTTTGTGTAGATTGATGAGGGGATTATTTATTTTTTTAATAAGGCTGTAACGTAACAAAATATGGAAAAAGTCAAGGGGTCTGAATACTTTCCGGATGCACTGTATGTATGCTACCTGTTGCCTGCAGATTACAGATACAAACTGTTCTCTTATGTGATTGCTATCAGTTTTACAAAATACAATGTTAGTAGAACTAGTTCACTGCAAATACAAACAAAAATGGTTGGTTTTAATACATATATAGTACTGGATACAGGTATAGTACTGGATACAGGTATAGTACTGGATACAGGTATAGTACTGGACCAGAGCTACCCGGACAGAGGCTGGTACTGGTACCCCTGTATATAACCTAGTTGTTGTTCTTTTATTGTGTTTATTTATATAAAAAAATTACTTTAGTTTATTTTGTTTATTCCTTGAACTGGATTGTTGGTTAAGGGCTTGTAAGGAAACATTTCACAGGAAGGTCTACTACACCTGTTGTATTCAGCATTTCACAGGAAGGTCTACTACACCTGTTGTATTCAGCATTTCACTGTAAGGTCTACTACACCTGTTGTATTCAGCATTTCACGCCGCCTGCTTGAGTTTTATGACGGAGGCCTTTAGAGCCTCACCGAGCCGCCTGGCTTGAGTTTATGACGGAGCCTTTAGAGCCTCACCGAGCCGCCTGCTTGAGTTTATGACGGAGGCCATTAGAGCCCACCGAGCCGCCTGCTTGAGTTATGACGGAGCTTTAGAGCCTCACCGAGCCGCCTGCTTGAGTTTATGACGGAGGCCATTAGAGCCTCACCGAGCCGCCTGCTTGAGTTTATGACGGAGGCCTTTAGGCCTCACCGAGCCGCCTGCTTGAGTTTATGACGGAGGCCTATTAGAGCCTCACGAGCCGCCTGCTTGAGTTATGACGAGGCCATTAGAGCCTACGAGCCGCTGCTTGATTTTGTATGACGGAGGCCAAGAGCCTCACCGAGCCGCCTGCTTGAGTTTATGAGCGAGGCCATTAGAGCCTCACGAGCCGCCTGCTTGAGTTTTATGACGGAGGCCTAGAGCCTCACCGAGCGCTGCTGAGTTTTGACGGAGGCGCATTAGAGCCTCACCGAGCCGCCTGCTTGAGTTTATGACGGAGGCTTTAGAGCCTCACCGAGCCGCCTGCTTGAGTTTATGACGGAGGCATTAGAGCCTCACCGAGCCGCCTGCTTTGAGTTTATGACGGAGGCCATTAGAGCCTCACCGAGCCGCCTGCGTAGTTTATGACGGAGGCCTT
>NW_019944065.1:129344-145661 GCF_002910315.2 Salvelinus sp. IW2-2015 | reverse complement strand
TGTAAGTTACTACACTGTTTATCGCATTTCACTGTGAGGTCTGACTTACACCTGTTGTATCAGATTTATCCTGTAGCGTCTAATCACCTTTGGTATTTCGCATTTCACAGGAAGTCTTATACTTATTCTGTTTTTCATTCGGTCATGTGAATAATCATTTGATTTGATGAGACAGCCAAAACAGGCAGACAACCATGTAACAGCGTAATAACAACAATCCCTATAGTTTCAACAGGCATATAGATAACAACAGCACGGAGTCAAAGGCAGTAAATACACAGCCCGTAGTCAAACAGCGTTGAAATAACACAGGCCATAGTCAACAGGCAGATAAATAAACACACAGCCCTAGTTATATACAGGCAGTAAATACACAGTCTGTCATATAAAACCATACACCCGAGTCAGTGTATAACAACAGCCACGTACGTCAAACAGGCAGTAAATAACAAACCCATACTAAACAGCAGTAAATACAAACAGTCATTTACTAAACAGGCAGGCATGTATAACACAGCCTGTCTGTTAAAGGCAGCTAAATCAACAAGGCTCCTATTAACAGGCAGTAAAAACAACCAGCCCATAGTTAAACAGGCAGTAATAAAACAGCCCATATAAAGGCAGTAAATAACAACAGCGCCCATAGCTAACAGGCAGTAATAAACGCATGCGGAGATACACACCAGTAGTAAACAGGCAGTAATAACAACAGCCCATAGTAAACCAAGAAAAAATAGAACACTGGTTGTCTTGTATAGCGAGGGAAATTATATAAAGGCTGCTACATGCGTCTTTATGGTTGATCGGGGGGCTTTTTTTTGTAGTGTGATGGTAGTTCTTTTTGTATAAAGCGTCCTTTTGGGTAGTTTTTTGGTTTTTTAACGGAGCCTTGCATAAGCCCACTCTCACCTTCGTAGGCGCCCTGTCTTGAGTTTTATGTGGAAGACGGGGGGGGAAGGCCATTTTTTAGAGCTCACGAGCCGCCTGCTCTTGAAGTTTATGACGGGAGGTTTTGAGCCTACCAGCCGCCCTGCTTGAGTTTATGACGGAGGCTTAGAGCCTACCGAGCCGCCTGCTTTGAGAAGTTTATGACTGGAGGCCTTTAGAGCCTCACCGAGCCGCCTGCTTGAGTTTATGACGAGCCATTTAGAGCCTCACCGAGCCGCTCGCTTGGGTTTATGACGGAGGCCTTTAGAGCCTCACCGAGCCCCGCCCTGCTTTGAGTTTATGCGGAGGCCATTTAGAGCCTCACCGAGCCGCCTGCTTGAGTTTATGACGGAGGCCATTAGAGCCTCACCGAGCGCTGCTTGAGTTTATGACGAGGCCATAGAGCCTCACCGAGCGCCTGCTTGAGTTTATGACGGAGGCCATGTAGAGCCTCACCGAGCCGCCTGCTTGAGTTTATGACGCGAGGGCCATTAGAGCCTCACGAGCGCCTGCTTGAGTTTTATGAGCGGAAGCCATTAGAGCCTCACCGAGCCGCCTGCTTGAGTTATGACGGAGCCTTTAGAGCCTCACCGAGCCGCCTGCTTGAGTTTTGACGGAGGCCATTAGAGCCTCACCGAGCCGCTGCTTGAGTTTATGACGGAGGCCATAGAGCCTCACCGAGCGCCTGCTTGAGTTTATGACGGAGGCCTTTAGAGCCTCACCGAGCCGCCTGCTTTGAGTTTTGATGGGGACTGGAGGCCATTAGAGGCCTCATTCCGAGCAGCTCCGCGCTGCTTGCATTAACACCTTTCCTATACTATAGGCCTTGCTTATGTTATTTTAGCATCTGGCTCCTACTTATGGCCTCAATGAATGGGAGTACTTGATCTTATAAACTCGTTAAAGTGTCATAGGCAGCAACGATGGAGGTGTTTAAGTAACATCAGTGTGTGGTCTCATATTTCCATGCCTCTTATAGAATATTACATGACCTTCTTTCTTTCTGGTTGTGAGTGTCTTGTTCTAGAAATGCAGTGCTCTAACTTACAGCGCTAGTTCAACGTAAACTGTCTCAAGATCAAGCATACGTATGTGACAGACGGGCTCTCACCTACAGGTCGCCCTAAACTAGGAGTTAATTAGAAATACGTAAAATAGGATAGGCTCTATGTTCTAGAAAATCTTAACACTAGGATTAGAAATCTAAAACTAGGGATTAGGAAAATCTAAAAACTAGGATTAGAAATTTCTAGAAATGGGATAATAATTAGATGGCAATACCATACCTAAAGATTTCAGGTCTCCAAATACTTCTAGCAAAATGCGCTGTAAGCTAAAAAAACCGTCGCACTCGCTTATACTCAGCTTGTTGAGACAGAGACTTGCTTGCACAAACAGCAGCGGGGTTGCGTTGAGGCTTCTAATGGCCCTACACGATTCTGTATCTAAACCTCAGGGCAAGCACAATGGAGATACTCGGATTCAAACCATTCCTAGAAAGGTCTGGTCTAAGAAACAGAGTCTTTCTATGGCCTCGTTTCAATAACTCAAGCAGGCGGCTCTATGTTTAAATTAGGATTAGTGAAAGGCTACGTTAATTGCATGCCTTCGGGTCTAAACTCAAGCAGGCGGCCGGTGAGGCTCTTAATGGCATCAGCATGAAACGTGTGACTACCGTGCGCGATTGTGTTTGAGACTTGACTCATAGGCATGGAGCAGGAGTCCACAGGTCATCATTTTTATGGTTGAGGCTCTAATTTGGGCCTCCGTCAGTAAACTGCAGCAGGACGGCGTCGTGATGGTGAGCGCGCGTCTAAATGAGCCTCCGTCATAAGAATCTAATAGACATGCACCGCTCTCAACGATTCATGTTCACAGATCTAGAAATGCAGGTTTGCCTGCATCACGCTGCATTGCGTTTCGTTTTTGAGGCTCTGGTTATATATGGGCTGCGGATCTTCCTGTAACCCGATACTCAATTTGAACGAATTGCTCAAGCTGGAAATGTACTACGGGGCGTATATAATACATTTGATTTTGATGCTGTAGGATATTAGAAGAAGTGAAACTCGTCCGTCATTAAGTGCTCTAGCAGTTGCGACGTGGGGCTCAGGCAATCTTAATGTTAAACGCGTCTATCATTAGCAGGGCGGAGAGTGCAGGCTCTAATGGCGCAATGCGCCTAGATGTCAATGAATACTCTTAAAGACTCAGGCTAGGAACTTCGGTTTACATGTGAGGCTCTAAAGGTCCTGTCCTCTAAACTAAATACTCTTTCAAAGACATGGCGGTACTCCAGCAGGTAGGTAGAAGGAGGGCTAGGAAACAAATTGTGATAGCAACGGCCTGCCTCAGTGCATATAAGAATGGATCAAATGCAAGGCGGCTGGGTCTGGGGTGTGATCTGAGGGCCTCTAAGGCCATAGCCGGTCATAAACTGCTCGAGGACTGACAGCGGCTCGTGAGCTCTAATGGGCCGTCGATAATTGAAAAACCTTCAAGATCATAAAGGCGCTCGTGTAGATAGGCTTTCTAAAGGCCTTCCGTCATAAAGTCAGGTTTAAACCTTACAGTGTAGGCCCGCTGCAATTTTATACACCAAGAGGGACGGACAGGCCATTCTGGTACTCTGTAATTTTATTTCTTTCTGTAATAATTGTGTGTGATCTGTGCTTTGGTTGTCTCATTTATCTAGATCCGCCCTGTTTACTATCGGGTATTGTTTTGTGTGCCTCTTTATACTGCCTGAGTTCTTGACTAGGTGCGAATGACTGTTTCTTAAGAATTTTTACCTGCGCTGTCTTTAGTACCTTGTGGCTATGATCATACCGCGCTTAATTTCCTGCTGCATACAGTATGTACTGATGGAGCTGTAGTGAGTATTTATAGGTAATTCATGCTGCTTGTGTTTATAATAAACATTAATGTCCATAATGCCTCATGGGAACGGGAAAACTCCTCTGACTTATGTGTGGGTTTGGTCGAATTAAATTCCAGTGGGGCTGTTATAGTATGGTGGTGTTAGGTGGTATGTACTGGTGGATTCTACAACTTCGCATTTATGAACTGAGTGGGGTTCCTAGTTAGTCTTAGTTATGTTGTCTTCTTACGTTTCTGCTCAAGTTCTCTAAGTCATTAAATGGGGGTTTGTATTGTCTGTTCCTTAGAGCCTCACCGAGCCGCCTGCTTGAGTTTATGACGGAGGCCATTAGAGCCTCACCGAGCCGCCTGCTTGCATTAACACCTTCCTATACTATACATGTTTATTAGCATTGGGCTCCACCTTAATGAATTATCTTAGTTAATTAAGGACAACATGGTGGTTTAGTAAAGTGTGTGGTCTATATTTCATCCTCTATAATATTACATGACCTTCTTCTCTCTGTTTTATGTGGCATGCATTTAATACAGCAGTTCACGTTGTAGCTAATACATTGACAGAAGCTCTCACTACAGGCTAAACTAGGATTAGAAATCTAAACTAGGATWAGAAATCTAAACTAGGATTAGAAATCTAAACTAGGATTAGAAATCTAAACTAGGATTAGAAATCTAAACTAGGATTAGAAATAATATAAAATAGCCAGTTAGAAATCTGAGTAAAAAAACTCCATCTGATAAAAGTTGTGAGACAGAGACTCTTCTGAACACAACAGCAGGGGGTTGCAATGTCAGCAAATAGAACTCTGATCAAACCATTCCTAGAAAGGTCTTCAAGAAACATGTTTATAATTAATAATAATAAATCATTGCATCAGCATGACACGTGTACAGGTGTGTGAGTTGGACAGGATACAAATATATTTTTATTATAATCCCTCTCTAAACATTATTTCAGATAGAAATGCAGGTGCTTCTACACCTGCATTGCTTTCTGTTTGGGGTTTTAGGKTGGGTTTCTGTACAGCACTTTGAGATATCAGCTGATGTAAGAAGGGCTATATAAATACATTTGATTTGATTTGATTTGAAATAAACTGGGTGTGAGTTGGTGGGGACAGCAATCTAATGTAAACCGTTATATTAGCAGGGCGAAGGCTAAGTAAGATCTCTAAACTCTAAACCGGTTTACATGTTAACTCATCTTTCATGTACAGCAGTAGAAAGGAAGGAACAAATTGTTAGCTGTAGTAGTAGATGAGATGAGGTTGGGAGTTGACTGGCCAGGATGAAGAACTGACGGCAATAGAACTCAATATAAAGAGTGAATAGGTACAGTGTAGGCTGCATTTACAAAGGCAGCCCAATTCTGATTATTTTTCCAATAATTGGTCTTTTGACCAATCAGATCAGCTATTTTGCCAATAGTTCGGCAAAATATCAGAATTGGGCCTCCTGTATCAACGCAGCCATACAGATTGCAAACAGAAGATTAGGAATTCACTGCTTGTGTTTTAATAAACATTAATGTCCATAATGCTAGAACGGGAAAACCCGTTTGTTGGGCAAACAGGGTGTCAGGGGGAGGGGTGGATTTAAATTCCAAAGGGGTCTCCTAGCCCGTTTCCTAGTTTCCCAGTCAGACATTAGGGTTAGGTCTCCTAGCCCGTTTCCTAGTCTCCAGTCAGACATTAGGGTTAGGTCTCCTAGGCCGTTTCCTAGTTTCCCAGTCAGACTATTAGGTCTCCTAGCCCGTTTCCTAGTTTCCTAGTCAGACTTAGGGTTAGGTCTCCTAACCCTTTTCCTAGTCCCAGTCAGACATTAGGGGTTAGGTCTCCTAGGCCGTTTCCTAGTTTCCTAGTCAGACATTAGGGTTAGGTCTCCTAGCCGTTTCTAGTTTCCTAGTCAGACATTAGGGTTAGGTTCCTAGGCCGTTTCCTAGTTTTAGTCCAGACATTAGGTCTCCTAGCCGTTTCCTAGTTTCCCAGTCAGACATTAGGGTTAGGTCTCCTAGCCCGTTTCCTAGTTCCTAGTCAGACATTAGGGTAGGTCTCCTAGCCGTTTCCTAGTTTCCTAGTCAGACATTAGGGTTAGGTCTCCTAGCCCGTTTCCTAGTTTCCCAGTCAGACATTAGGGTTAGGTCCCTAGCCCGTTTCCTAGTTTCCTAGTCAGACATTAGGTAGGTCTCCTAGCCCTTTCCTAGTTCTCCCAGTCAGACATTAGGTTAGGTCTCCTAGCCCATTCCTAGTCTCCCAGTCAGACATTAGTTAGGTCTCCTAGGCCGTTTCCTAGTTTCCTAGGCAGACATTAGGGTTAGGTCTCCTAGCCCCTTTCATAGTTTCCTAGTCAGACATTAGGGTAGGTCGTCCTAGGCCAGTTTCCTAGTTTCCCAGTCAGACATTAGGGTTAGGTCTCCTAGGCCGTTTCCTAGTTTCCTAGTCAGACATTAGGTTAGGTCTCCTAACCCGTTTCCTAGTTTCCCAGTCAGACATTAGGGTTAGGTCTCCCAACCCCTTTCCTAGTTTCCTAGTCAGACATTAGGGTTAGGTCTCCTAGCCGTTTCCTAGTTTCCCAGTCAGACATTAGGGTTAGGTCTCTAGCCGTTTCCTAGTTTCCTAGTTCCAGTCAGACATTAGGGTTAGGGCTCCTAGCCCATTTCCTAGTTTCCTAGTCAGACATTAGGGTTAGGTCTCCTAACCCCTTTCCTAGTTTCCCAGACATTAGGTGAGGTCTCCTAGCCGCGTTTCCTAGTTTCCCAGTCAGACATTAGGGTTAGGTCTCCTAGCCGTTTCCTAGTTTCCTAGTCAGACATTAGGGGTAGGTCTCCTAGGCCGTTTCCTAGTTTCCAGTCAGACATTAGGGTTAGGTCTCCTAGCCCTTTCCTAGTTTCCAGTCAGACATTAGGGTAGTCTCCTAGCCCGTTTCCTAGTTCCCAGTCAGACATTAGGGTTAGGTCTCCTAGCCCGTTTCCTAGTTTCCTAGTCAGACATTAGGGTTAGGTCTCCTAGCCATTTCCTAGTTTCCTAGTCAGACGTTAGGGTTAGGTCTCCTAGCCCATTTCCTAGTTCCTAGTCAGACTTAGGTTAGGTCTCCTAGCCCGTTCCTAGTTTCCCAGTCAGACTTTTTGTGAGAAATCAGTATTTTTGTCTCGTCGAAAAAAGGCTAAACTGCATTGGTGTCCCAGTCAAAGTTTGCAATGTTTTGCTCTTCTATTGAGTGAATGGAAAGAAGGAAGTAGCTAGGAGGCGATATTCGAGCTGGTCAACTGGAGAAACTGATTTCTAGCGTATTAAATACCTTAGAATTGCCCTGAAATGGTCTGTTGCTTCACAGCTCCTGATCCGCTCAACATTCAGCATTAACTCATTGAATGTAAATAGAAGTCAACATATAGGGTATTAGGGGTACTATATTATAGGGTACTAGGGGGTACTATAGTATAGGGACTAGGGGGTAGCTAGTCCCTCCTAAACAATGGGGTGCCAGTTACCCCGGTAGAAGATATTGGCAAAGGGTTTTACACAACTGTGTTAAAATCCATTTCATCAGTTTTATTTAGAAATTCTTTAGGAAGCAATACTTAAAAGCTAAGTCTAGCTGTCTTATTTTATTATAAATAAAATATGGGGGGAAATGGTGTTGCACATGTCACCATTAATATCAGCACCTATGAGGAGATGTGATGTAAAGTTCTCTTTAACTCACCGCACATTCACATTAATATCAGCACTATGAGGAATGTGAATGTAAAGTCCTCTTTTTATCTCACATAAATTTTCTTCGTTCTTTCTTTGTAGTTCATTTTCAATACAATCCATTATGTTCAACTGCACTTGTCACATTCTGACCTTAGTTCCTTTTTTATCTTTATTTTAGTTTGGTCAGGGCGTGAGTTGGGTGGGCATTCTATGTTGTTACAATTCCATGTTTTGTTCTGTGTGTTATATTTCTATGTGTTTGGTCCGACTTTTCATACTCGTCATCAGACGAGGACGAGTACCGTTACAGCACTAAATAGTATATGAATAATGCAAGAGTTTAAATCCGAGCAGTTTTTAAAATGACATTCAGGAGCAAAGTGTTTTCAATTGTTTTTAATTCATAAAAAATATATATTAATTGGAATATAAAATTACAATGGAATATAAATAATAACATTAAAAAACATTGGAATGTAACATTTAATAACAATAACTTAACGAATTAACTCACTTAACTAATTAACTCAGTGTAACATTGATGTGGCAACTCCCTTATGCTCTGCTATTGCACAATTCTAATTTGTACATAGGTCCCAAATAAAGCTGTCCCCAGTCAAATTGTAGCACAACTCATGAGTCCTGCACTGCTCACACCTAATCCAGTCCCCACCTGTGACTGAAAAGCTCTCTCATAAAAACCGAGCTAGCTATCCAGCAATATGACATAAAACGCTGTGTAAAATATCTAAAAGGCTATAAAGTAACATTAACTGAAAGGCTATCAGTCACCTAGTGGAAACATTTACAACTACAATTAAGTTGCCCCCAACACACTCATCCAACATATTTCTACTTTACTCAAAAATGATCTACATTTCTCTCTCTAAACAAGTGGATTATTTATCTAAATGTTTTCCTACTTGTATATTTAAAAAAAACTATTATAGATCTAACTTCATTGGAATATATCTACAGCTTTTTCAAATATACATGTTTTGGGGATTAATTATATAAATAAAATGGTTTAGTTGAAACATCCCCAAAGCGTGTGATGACACAGAGGACATGTTTGGAGCAGGAGCAGTGGCAGCCAGGGAAGTGTTGGGGAAATCATTTGGTGGCATCTTTATTTTAATTTTATTTCACCTTTATTTAACCAGGTAGGCCAGTTGAGAACAAGTTCTCATTTACAACTGCGACCTGGCCAAGATAAAGCATAGCAGTGCGACAAAATCAAACAACACAGAGTTACACATGGGATGAACAAACGTACAGTCAATAATACAATAGAAAAAAATCTATGTACAGTCTGTGCAAATGTAGAAGAGTAGGAAGGTAGGCAATAAATAGTCCATAGAGGCGAAATAATTACAATTTAGCATGAACACTGGAGTGATCGATGTGCAGATGATGATGTGCAAGTAGAGATACTGGGGAGAAGATGGGGAAAAGTCTGTCTAGGGTGCAAAACAGCAAAACAGCAACAGGGTAAGTAATTCCAGTCGTTCCAGTCATTGGCAGCAGAGAACTGGAAGGAGAGGCGGCCAAAGGAGGAATTGGCTTTGGGGGTGACCAGTGAGATATACCTGCTGGAGCGCGTACTACAGGTGGGTGTTGCTATGGTGACCAGTGAGCTGAGATAAGGCGGGGCTTTACCTAGCATGAACTTACAGATTAATATGTAGCGAGGGCCYGCCAACGAGAGCATACAGGTCACAGTGGTGGGTAGTATATGGGGCTTTGGTGACAAAACGGATGTCACTGTGATATACTACATCCAATTTGCTGAGTAGAGTGTTGGAGGCTATTTTGTAAATTACATCACCGAAGTCAAGGATCGGTAGSATGGTCAGTTTTACGAGGGTATGTTTGGCAGCATGAGTGAAGGAGGCTWTGTTGCGAAATAGGAAGKCGATTCTAGATTTAATTTTSGATTGGAYATGCTTAATGTGAGTCTGGAAGGAGAGTTTACAGTCTAACCAGACACCTAGGTATTTATAGTTGTCCACATATTCTAAGTCAGAACCYTCCAGAGTAGTGATGCTAGTCGGGCGGAGGGTGAGGGTAGGAATCCGTTGAAGAGCATGCACTTAGTTTTACTAGCATTTAAAAGCAGTTGTATGGCACTGAAGCTCATTTGGAGGTTTGTTAGCACAGTGTCCAAAGAAGGGCCAGATGTATACAGAATGGTGTCTTCTGTGTAGAGTGAATTTCAGGTGGGGCAGCTCTACCCCTTAGTACACCAAGATATACATGTACCATACTAGAACAGTTTGTATATAAACAGGAATATACACAATACATATGAAATACTTTTCTATTTTAGTCATTTAAATAGATTTTAAATGTTTAATAATCTACTTTGATTATTGCATTGTGAAAAAATAGACATGCAGAGATACATAAATCAATCAAATGTATTTATGAAGCCCCTTTTACATCAGCCAATGTCACAAAGTGCTATACAGAAACCCAGCCTAAAACCCCAAACAGCAAGCAATGCAGGTGTAGAAGCACCGTGGATAGGAACCCGGTCTCATACATCGCGTTGATAGTGCATCGAGGAAAGTTCACTTGTTATCCGCTTGACACCTAATCCATAATATCAGTGTTGTAAAGGCTATGGGAGGGRTTACTAAATAGTCCTTAAAGTGAAACTTTAATTAACTGGTAGCAGTTATGTCAGTGCAAAACACTAAAACGTTATGAGATTCTAAAATGTCTTAAATGACAATTACGACAATTACGAGCTAGGCCTACTCTGTAATTGATATTTTGGGGAAGTTCGAAGAAAAATGTAATGTTGTTATAACTAAGTACTAGCCTAAAAGGTAGTTTCCTCTTCGTGTTAATGTTTTTCTTCTCTACGTGTCTATTAGCGTGTAGCTGAATGAATGAGTCCGGTTGTCTGCGCTGTGACTATGTCAGTAACTCCATGCATTCTAAGCGCCCACATTGTGATTCTGATTCAGCGGTTCCGTCGTTCTGTTCTCTGTTCATTCTGTTATGACTGTGGGAGCGGCATGAGGAAGACCCTCTCACTGTGGGGTCTGGTGTAGCCACACACTGTACACAGGTTCTGTACTCTGATAGACACAGCAATATACCTGAGCCACTGTACACAACATTCTGTACTCTGATAGACACAGCAATATACCTGAGCCACTGTACACAACATTCTGTACTCTGATAGACACAGCAGTATACCTGAAATTAAATAGGTCTATTCGAACATGAATAGGCATGTGATGTAATACTAGTAATAATAATAATAATGAATATTAATTTATTATAATGAACCTGTTATTATGTTGCTTGTCTGGAAMTATTTTTTTAAATAAATAACTGCATGATAACAGTATTATACCAGTTGTTAACCATCACAGAATACACCAAACATTACAATAAAGTTCACACCATTTTAATGACAAAATATTTCGATGACCATGTTTTTAATTCAATGCAGATTATATGCAAATGTCTAGAAAGCAGCATGCTGTCAGAAAAACACATAGTTTAGGGTTGAGCATGCTGTCTGTCCCTTTAACAGAAAAAAATCAACATTTACAGCATTTAATCCACGAGTCACCAGGGCGTTCAATTAAACGCTTCACAGAACAGRTTATTAAAAGTGCATTTTACAACGTTGTCATATCAACTTATTTGCAATTATTCACATTTATTCGCATATTTATTTTGCATTTAGCAAGGACCCTATAACCCTATAGTTCCCTTAACATTACTATTTTCTAAGATTTAAAAAAGTGTAATAATTCTGTCTGTTTTTTTACAGAGATGGTTAAAACAAATCCAATACATCTTTGTTATTCCCACAGAAACCACCAATCCAGTATCAAAAATAACAATTTGTTAAAAACAATAGATCCATTCAGAGGTTCATCTGCTTGACACACATTGACATTATAATCCAGTGTTTGTTGTCATCAGATATGTCATTGTCTAACGAGTCAGGTTGTAGTTCAGAGGGCTTGTTCAGTTCTAATCACTATGACTAACTTCGAGGACCTTGATAATAACTGCAATAATGTAGTAAAAAAAGTGACATGACCTACCCAATGTAACCATAGTTTGTCAGGTGCCATTAAAGCATTGGAAGCCCAGATACAAATGGAATAATGTTTTTTAGGAAAAGTAACTCTCTCTCTCATTATTCTGACTGAGCCTCTGTTTGCAGTGCCTCACTCCTTTACAACTCGGACAAAACTGTAAACACAGATACTTCATAGGCTGAAGAGCAATATTTCACTATATCTCTGTTGGAGCCATGTTATAGGGCAATGAGCATTCAAACCAAATACACCGGCTCTACACTGCTACACGGGACTATATTGTCTTGATCGTAGTGATTCTCGGCACAACATGTCAGCAGCAAGAGTCAAAATAAACTAAGGATTTGGTCTGAGCCTGTTGGTCTCATTCATAAAGGGTTCAGTATAGCTCTGTAGGTCAATGCACCACCACGGACTGCACCGTGGGGTTGGTGTGAGTCTCCTCGGGAGTGGAGGGGCTGATTTTGCTGGTGGCTGCCTGCGGGGACGTGGGGCTCTGAGACTGGTAAGAGTTGGAGAGGAAGGCGGGGATGTGGGGCGTTAGCACCCCCGGGAGAGCCACCCGGGTCGGGGTGGGTTTGATGGGCACTGGGATGGCCGGTAGGGTCTGTCCTCCGTGACACATTGATTTAAGGGGCATGCCGAAGGCCCCATAGTCACCGCGCATAGAGATAGGAGAAACAGAGTCCACCATAGTGTTGTACATGTGAGGCCAGGCCGCAGTCAGCTGGTTGTGCAGCGGGTAGCCTGCAGACACGGACAGACTCCCAGGCACCTTGTACTCTCTGGCGATGATGTTCTCTATAGCAAATGGGTGTTTAAAAGTTGATGGCTGCGACACTCCCAAGTTATAGCTGGAGATCTGAGGGGGGTGTGTGCTGGTGGCAGCCAGGGCGCTAAGCCTGAGATAATGGGCNGGTAGGGTCTGTCCTCCGTGACACAGAGATTTAAGGGGCATGCGGTAGGCCACGTAGTCACCGCTCATAGAGATAGGAGAAACAGAGTCCACCATAGTGTTGTACATGTGAGGCCAGGCCGCAGTCAGCTGGTTGTGCAGCGGGTAGCTTGCAGACATGGACTGCATGGTGGAGAACGCCAGACTCCCGGGAACCTTGTACTCTCTGGCGATGATGTTTTCTATAGCAAATGGGTGTTTAAAAGTTGATGGCTGTGACACTCCCAAGTTATAGCTGGACATCTGAGGGAGGTGTGTGCCGGTGGCAGCCAGGGCACTGAGCCTGAGATAATGGGCTGCGTCAGACTGCTTGGACTGAGCCAGGTGCTCCTGCGCCGCCATCATCATCATCACCTTGAACCGTTTACGGCGACGCAAGAAYCTCCCGTTCTCGAACATGTCCCCGCAGCTGGGGTGCAGAGCCCAGAAGCTTCCCTTCCCGGGCTGGTCCGGACGCCGCGGGATCTTGATGAAACAGTCGTTGAAGGACAGGTTGTGTCGTAAGGAGTTCTGCCACCGCTGGGTGTTCTCTCTGTAGTAAGGGAACCTGTCCATGATGAACTTGTAGATCTCGCTGAGAGGGAGCATCTTCTCCGGGCAGGACTGGATCGCCATGGCGGTGAGGGAGATGTAGGAATAGGGAGGTTTCTGTTCGCTGTACGTGTTCCTCCCTGGTCGCGGCATCCTGACAGTGTTCTTTCACCACACTTCAAATAACTCGTTCGGCGTCGTTTGGCTCGGTGGTGAACACTTCTCAACACTCTGCATGAAAATAAATATTCTGCATGTAATAAAATCAAAAACACAGGAGTATAGTTAAAGTTTAACGTTTGAAAGTTGCGGTATATCGATCCATTCTCCAGAACTTTGTGCTGCAGCTCTCTCTACCTGGGAAAGTCAGCCTGGTTGTCTTGGCCGAGCTGTGAGCTGTGGTCTTGACTTTAGTAAAGTGGCAGTCAACTTTTCTCTCCGTGTTAGCTGAGTGGAACGGATCTCATCTCCCCTTCTCATCCCGTCCTGATGAGCTAAGTAGCAGCTATACTTCCATATCCTCCTCTTACTGCCGTGGGATAGTGGGTTGTGGTGCCGTGTGATAGTGGGTTGTGGTGCCGTGGGATAGTGGGTTGTCGTTACAGCAGCTGGACAGCAGTATAATAGACCCCCCCAGAGCAGCTCCACTAATGTGTAACCTCATATCACATGACAGCACTCAGGGAGGAGGGGGTTACTCGCAATAAATGCTTAATCTGTTTTCATTGACACCTACTGTATTTACATGGACACCTTGGGCCAATAGAAATCATTTCCATCTGCAGATAGTGCAACGGGTAAAAAGGCTCGGGACCCTGAATTGAACCGAGATGGCTAACAGTGTGGAGGTATTCGCTAACCTTTCCGCAGGGGGCTTAAAGTCGTCAATTCACACTACTATTAGAGCTACTGAGCTATGGGATGTTTGACATGGAAATGGACTGTTAGGGTTAGGGAACTATCACTGTGGGTTGTATTGTTAGAATGTTTCATGACGTCACTTTCCCTTTGTTTTGTATGCTACTGTCAATGTTGACAGTTCTATAAGTCACTTTGGATGTTTAAAACCTTCTGCTAAATGACCATAATATTGCTCTTTACAAAGAAAATATGTTTTACAATTTGAAGAGATGTGTATTGTATTTCTGTTCGTCTATAAATGTATTCAGTG
Organism: Salvelinus sp. IW2-2015; assembly: GCF_002910315.2. Lineage (NCBI taxonomy): Eukaryota > Metazoa > Chordata > Actinopteri > Salmoniformes > Salmonidae > Salvelinus > Salvelinus sp. IW2-2015. The sequence goes on along the minus strand of NW_019944065.1, from coordinate 131,426 downwards.
TGTGAGTATTATCGAGCTGATCTGTTCTGATAATCGGGGTTCAATTCATTCAGGCAGGTGTGTAAAGGGTTACATTGGTGAGTAATGCTGCTTAAACGCCAAACTCTACATATTTCCACCCACAATCAGACAGGAAAATAATCGTTTCAAATTAGCAAACACACTTAGCACTTGCAAATATATCTAATGAATTATTATATTGCTATTAAATGTTGCATCCAATTAATTAATGCACTATAAAATCATCATCGCAATATGCCATAGACCTACACAATTATGCTTCACTGAACCAACAAATAACCACCATCATTGATTTATAGTAATTAATGAATAAACCTAAAATGTTATGAAACTTGTACCTGCCTCAACCTACTCCGTTTTCCTGCATGTCCAGGACATTACATTTACATTTAAGTCATTTAGCAGACGCTCTTATCCAGAGCGACTTACAAATTGGAAAGTTCATACATATTCATCCTGGTCCCCCCGTGGGGAATGAACCCACAACCCTGGCGTTGCAAGCGCCATGCTCTACCAACTGAGCCACACGGGACCTTGCCGTGAAGTCCAGCGGGTACAGACCACGCCGTGAAGTCCGGCGGGTACAGAACACGCCGTGAAGTCCGGCGGGTACAGACCACGCCGTGAAGTCCGGCGGGTACAGAGCACGCCGTGAAGTCCGGCGGGTACAGAGCACGCCGTGAAGTCCGGCGGGTACAGACCACGCCGTGAAGTCCGGCGGGTACGGACCACGCCGTGAAGTCCGGCGGTTAGAACCAGATGGTGGCATCTCCTCTGACCAGAATATTGGTTGTCAGGACATGAGACGAGATGGAGTGTGGTCTATGAAAACGGGTAAGTATTTCCACAAAGCAACGAAAGCGGGTTTAAACTGGAACTTCATAAGGTAAGTGACTTTAGTATTTGTAAAACAAATTCGAAAAGTACTTCAGAAATGCAAATAAAGCCTTTGACCTAACGTGGTGAAAACTGTATAAAATAGTTAAGTCAATTATATGTCTCTAAATTATATAATTTTGAGACATGGCCATTCAAACTATTTGCCAGACACACCACGGAGCACGTTTCCGCTTGGCGGGTTCGCATTGCCAGGGACCACACACGCGCACGCGGATTTGGTGATAATTTATGCTAATGAGGCTCCATAAATCCACAATACAGTCCATCATCAGACTGACGGATTAGCAATAGAATCTGGTCTGGAAGGGAGACTCTATGGTCACAGTTATGGGCCTGTCGACTACTGTAGGAAATCAAGAACTCGAGGAAACTATGGTTATAAAACGATCCTCTCCAAGTTGTTAATAAAAGTACCAACCAAACTGTTAGGTTTCCTTGGTTGCCACAGAAAATAGACTTCAGGAAGTCAGTTCCACGCTGCGAATGGAAGCAGCTTTTTATTTCCATGGGTTTTATTCCGCGTGAAGAGCTTCTTTTAACTTGTCATTCCTCTATTGGTGATCGGCAGAAAGGAGTGTGATCGGTCTGGGAGCCTTGGAGCGCCCCGGGTCCATGAGGGTCCTTTATGACAACAGTATTCACACATAAACCTGCCACTCTGATTGCCTGACACATCTTTCACTGGTCTTTCTCTTTATCTTCCCCACTGAGAGGTGATCAAATTAACAACAGTCTTCTTGTCCCCGAGGTTCCCCTGAAATATAATGGATCGAAACCGGTTTTATGTTTTTTTATTTTTAACCACAAATACTGACCTATAACACAATTGACACATTGATATTTGGCTGGCTATAATATAAAATGTTACGCATTCTAATTCCAGACATATTGTGGGCTCTAAAGTGCACGCTCACTTTACAGGCTAAGCATTCTGGGATGTTATCACAGTTTACAATGATCACAAAAAGCCAAGTAGGAAACCGTGAAGGACGGCCAACTCCATGCATAACATAACTCCACCCCAATCAGACCCAACATAACTCCCCCCCCATCAAGACCACATAACTCCACCCCAATCAGACCAATAACTCCACCCCAATCAGGCCCACATAACTCCACCCCAATCAGACCACATAAACTCCCCCGCCTCCCAATTCAAGA
>NW_019944065.1:110611-123214 GCF_002910315.2 Salvelinus sp. IW2-2015 | reverse complement strand
TGAATCCGCGTCCCAAGTGGAACCTATTCCCTTTATAGTGCACTACTTTTTGACCAGAGCCCTTTGGGGAATGGGGTGCCATTTTGGGACACAGTATATATAGCTCTTATCAGATGTGGGCTGTGGAGAAAGGGACATGGGACAGAAAATAAATAACAGGATAAATAACAGGACATAACAAGGCTCCATTTTGGAAACAGAGCAATTTAAACCTCAGAATGACAACAACGTTTCATACTCTGCTTTATTCCTCCAATGACTGAAGGGACATTGGGATGCCAGTTAGACAGCTGCAGGGAACATACAGTAATAATAATAATTAGTGAGGAGAGAGAGAGAGAAGAGAGAGAGAGAGAGAGAGAGAGAGAGAGAGAGAGAGAGAGAGAGAGAGAGAGAGAGAGAGAGAGAGAGAGAGAGAGAGAGAGAGACAGAGAGAGAGAGAGGACAGAGAGAGAGAGAGAGACGAGAGAGAGAGAGAGAGAGAGAGAGAGACGAGAGAGAGAGAGAGAGAGAGAGAGAGAGAGAGAGACAGAGAGGAGAGAGAGAGACAGAGAGAGAGAGAGAGAGACAGAGAGAGAGAGAGAGAGAGACAGAGAGAGAGAGACAGAGAGAGAAGACAGAGAGAGAGAGACAAGAGAGAGAGAACAGAGAGAGAGAGAAGAGAAGAGAGAGAAGAGAGGAGAGAGAGAGAGAAGGAGAGAGAGAGAGAGAGAGAGAGAGAGAGAGAGAGAGAGAGCGAGAGAGAGAGAGAGAGAGAGAGAGAGAGAGACAGAGAGACAGAGAGAGAGGGACAGAGACAGAGAAGAGAGAATTGTAATGTTATATTCTACACATTGTCACTGTCTGTAATGTTATATTCTACACATTGTCACTGCATATAATGTTATATTCTACACATTGTCACTGCATATAATGTTATATTCTATACATTGTCACTGTCTGTAATGTTATATTCTACACATTGTCACTGTCTGTAATGTTATATTCTACACATTGTCACTGTCTGTAATGTTATATTCTATACATTGTCACTGTCTGTAATGTTATATTCTATACATTGTCACTGTCTGTAATGTTATATTCTACACATTGTCACTGTCTGTAATGTTATATTCTACACATTGTCACTGCATATAATGTTATATTCTACACATTGTCACTGTCTGTAATGTTATATTCTACACATTGTCACTGCATATAATGTTATATTCTACACATTGTCACTGCATATAATGTTATATTCTACACATTGTCACTGTCTGTAATGTTATATTCTACACATGTCACTGTCTGTAATGTTATATTCTACACATTGTCACTGTCTGTAATGTTATATTCTACACATTGTCACTGTCTGTAATGTTATATTCTACACATTGTCACTGTCTGTAATGTTATATTCTATACATTGTCACTGTCTGTAATGTTATATTCTACACATTGTCACTGTCTGTAATGTTATATTCCACATATTGTCACTGTCTGTAATGTTATATTCTACACTTTGTCACTGTCTGTATTGTTACATTCTACACATTGTCACTGTCTGTAATGTATATTCTACACATTGTCACTGTCTGTAATGTTATATTCTACACATTGTCACTGTCTGTAATGTTATATTCTACACATTGTCACTGTCTGTAATGTTCGTCTGAAAAGGAGTTACAGTTCTCAGCAGTATTGATATTGATTTTTGTCCCTCCCTGACCTTAGAGAGCCTTTTTATGTCTCTATTTGGTTTGGTCAGGGTCTGATTTGGGGTGGGCATTCTATGTTTTTTGTTTTCTATGATTTTGTATTTCTATGTTTTGGCCGGGTATGGTTCTCAATCAGGGACAGCTGTCTATCGTTGTCTCTGATTGGGGAACCATACTTAGGTAGCCTTTTTCCCTTCTTTCTGTGTGGGAAGTTAACTTTGTTTGTGGCACATAGCCCTTAAACTTCACGGTCGTTTTTGTATTGTTTATTGTTTTTGTCTGTGTTATTTCTAAATAAAAGGAATATGTACGCTCACCACGCTGCACCTTGGTCCTCTTCATTCGACGGCCGTGACACTATTGATATTGATATTGACTTTGACTTTATTGATTCTTGCTCACAGTTTACAAAAAACWGAAGAAATGCAAAATTAATATCATAAACAGTTGCATAGAAAATAGCATTGGACACACTTGTATGTAATGAAATCAGTAGTATTTATATTAGACCTTATCTCATAAAACATGTGTTTAACCTTTCACACATTCTGCATTTCTGAAATATAAATACTAAAATATCAGAGAGTCAAAGACTTCCACCTTCAGAACCTCGGCAACCGGCTGTGAATTCCCATCAGACTTCCTGAGTCCTTTAGACTCCGTCCCAAATGGAGCCCTGCTCCCTATCTAGTGCACTACTTACAGACCAGGGCCTTTCCTGTCCACAAACTGGCCCAGTTACTTACGTTTACAAAATGAAACACCGAAACATTCAGAAGTAGTTTTGAGCCAGTTGTGGCCGTCTGGCCGAGCTCCCAGAATGCCAGCTAGATAAGGAACGCCACTCAGTATTAGTGGTCTAACACCAACAGAAGGGCTTAATAGTTCAGAAACAGGACTATGCAGCAGGAGGCAGTCCTGGACACCTGTGAGGAGACATCAAACAACTGTTTGAGAAGCAGCTTAGCTCAGAAGCAGCAGCCAAGGGTCCCAAAATGGCACCCTATTCCCTGCATAGTGCACTACTTTTGACCAGATCCCTATGGGTCCTGGCCACAAGTTAGTGCACTACATAGGGAATAGGGTGCCATTTGGGACAAAGACAATTGGAATACAGCACTGTCTCTGATACACACACACACACACACACACACACACACACACACACACACACACACACACACACACACACAACACACACACACACACACACACACACACACACACACACACACACACACACACACACACACACACACACACACACACACACAGCAGGAGAAGATTCTAGCAATGCTTAACCACTATTTGAGTTCCACCTTCATGCTCTGGTCATAGACACTATAAGCAGTACAGTAGCTTGGTGTGGGAACAGTATCAAGAGTTACATTAAAAACATTGAGACAACCATTACAACGCCACATGAAAACAACCAGTGTTGAAATCTACCACCATTTCAAAGCTTGGACAAACACATGGATCAGCTTGAGAATCAAATGAACCGATGAACCCCATTCGCCCTCAGGCCCTATCAGACCTTTGTAACAAGCGGTTTCTCCTCCTCCAGAGGCCTAAGCCTTCTCAGCAGGGTCTGAAGGAACAGACATAGCACCCTTCTCAGCCTTCAGCCAGAACCCTTAGCCGTTAGCCTGCTGCGTGCCAAGGCCTTGGGAGGGACCTTCATCATCTAATCCACAAAGCAGAAAGCTTAGGCTCTCCATCCTACCCTCCCCCTGCCCCTCTCCTCCCTCCCTCTCCTCCTCTCCTCCCTCCCCACTCCTTCCTCTCTCCTCCCTCTCCCTCTCCTTCCCCCCTTCTGCCACCCCTCTCCCTCCTCCCTCTCCTCCCCCCTCTTTCCTCTCCTCCTTCCCCCTCTCCTTAATCTCCTCCCCTCCCCTCTCCTTCCTCCCCCTCTCCCTCCTCTCCTCCCCTCCTCCCTCCCCTCTCCTCCCTCCCTTTCTTCCTCTCGTCCCTCCCCCACTCCTTCCTCTCTCCTCCCTCCCCACTCCTTCCTCTCTCCTCCCTTCCCCAGTCCTTCCTCACTCCCCCTCCCCCACTCCTTCCTCTCTCCTCCTTCCCCCTCTCCTTCGTCTCCTCTCCCCCTCTCCTCCTCTCCCTCCTTCCCTCTTCCTTCCTCCCTCCTCTCTCCCCCTCTCCTTCCTCTCTCCTCCTCTCCCACTCCTCTCTCCCTTTCCCTCCTCCCTTCCTCCCCTCTCCTCCTCTCCTCCCTCTCCCACTCCTCCCACCCTTTCCCTCTCCTCCCTTCCCCCCCTCTCCTTCCTCTCCTCACTCTCCACTCCTCCTCCCTTTCCCTTCCCCCCCTTCCTCCTCTCCTTCCTCACCTCCCTCCCCCTCTCTTCCTCTCTCCTCCCTCTCCTACTCCTCCCTCCCTTTCCCTCTCCTCCCTTCCTCCCCCTCTCCTTCCTCTCCTCACTCTCCCACTCCTCCCTCCCTTTCCCTCTCCTCCCTTCCTCCCCTCTCCTTCCTCTCTCTCACTCTTCCACTCCTCCTCCCTTCCCCCCCTCCTTCTCTCCTCCTTCCCCTCTCTTCCTTCTCCCCCTTCCCCTCTCCTTTTCTCTTATTGTATGAGCTGGCTCACAGGTTGAGATTATGGAGCTCTGAACCCCTCTAACCAGACAACCATCCCTTTTGTCCTGAGTTGGAGAGAGTCCACTGCTTTCTTCTTCAATGAGGAGAGAAAATGATGCTGCAGGAAAATCAACTATGATGATTGTGTTTGATTTATTGGGAACCCAAAACGTAGATGTCTGACCCGGTTCCATTCATTAAAACAGCAGAGACGGCGGTAGATGTCCTATCTGCTTCTTTCTGTTGCCTGCTCGTAGTAGACCATTAAATACACAACTAGTAAACCGTGGACCAAGCAGGGCTCAGGGAGGCTCTTTACAGCCGCATATTCTGGATGTAATAAATAATGACAGTTAATATTGCAGAAACCTCAGAAACAAAGCTACAGGATGCCTTATTGAGTGTTTCAGAACCTTTCTCTCACGTATAAAGTGTTAAACATTCTCTCTCTTCCCTTGCCCTGAGACCAATCCCACCAGCACAAAAGCTAGCCCCTGTTAGAATAAGAGACTTTCAACCAGTGATTTTTCATCATATTAAAGCTAAGCTCTTTGAGTAACAGGCAGTGTGAAGCGAGCAGGTTAAACCACGTTGCAGCACAGACGTATTTCTCAATCTCACTGAGAGATCTGGTCAGCTGGAACATGTGATTTTCAGAACGTTTTTCTGAGCTGTTGTTCATGTTGCCCGTCAGACAGAGCAGCACAGGTACAGCCTTAGGTTGTCCGATGAATTTATATCAACATTATATTTAATAAACTTTATATTTATGTTAACTTTATTATTTATATTGACTTATATTTATAACTTTATAATATTAACTTTTATATTTATGTTAACTTATATTATATATTATATTAACTTTATATTTATTAACTTTATTTTAGATATTTATATTATTTATTTATGTAACTTATATTTATATAACTTTTTAATATTTATATTAACTTTATATTATATTAACTTTATATTTATATTAACTTTATATTTATATAACTTATATTTATATTAACTATAGTTTTTAATATTAACATTTATATTAACTTATATTTATGTTAACTTTATTATATGTACTTATTTTATATTACTTTATTTATTACATTTTTAATACTTAATTTATATTAACTTTTATATTTATATTAACTTTATATTAATTAATTTATTATTTATGTTAACTTTATATTTATATTAACTTTATAATTTATGTTAACTTATATTTATTGTAACTTTATATTTATGTTAAACTTTATAATCTATATATAGTTAATTCTTATTAATATATTATGAATAACTCTATATATTATATACTTTAACTCTTATTATTTACTGTTTAAACCTGTTCAACTTATATGTTTAAAATCTACTCTATATTTATTTTAACTCATGTAGTTCTTATATATTTAATTTATATTACTTATTATTAACCTTTACTATTTATATTAAACTTTATATTATGTTAACTTATTTATTAATTACTTATAGACTTAATTTGTAACTACTATCTAATTAACTTTATCTAGTATAATTTTATATCTTTCTTAATATATATTAACTTATATTTATATTTAACTTCTGTATATTTATGGTAACTTTATTATACTAATTTTTATTATTAACTTTATATTTATAGTTAACTGTTATAATTTATGATTAACTTTATATTTTATAGTCAACTCTATATTTATGTTAAATTTATATTTATGTTAACTTATATTTTATTACTTTATATTACTATATTATATTATGTACTTTATATTTAATATAAATTCTATATTATGTTAACCTTATTTTATAGACTTTATATTAATAACTTATATTATAGGTTAACTTTATATTTATGTTAACTTATATTTATATTAACTCTTATGATTTATATTAACTTATTTATCAACTTTTTATTTAATCTATATTTTCTAACTATTTATATTAACCTATATTTATATTAACTTTATATTGTATATAACTTATTATATTTATATTACACTATATTTATGTTAACATTAATATTTATGTTAACTTATATGTATGGTTAACTTCTTATACTTTATAATTTATTTATGTTTAAATTTATATTATTGTTAATATTATCATAATTTTATATTAACTTTATACTTTATGAATTATACTGATATTTATATATTTAACTTTTAGTACTTTATCCTATAACACCTTTTAACTTATTTATTATTAACTTTATATTTATGAATTTATTTGTTAACTTAATTTAATTATTATACTTTAATTATTTATATTAACTTTAATACTTATGTAACTTATAATTTATAGTCCTTTATATATATTACTTATATTTATAGTTTAATTTATTTACTTTATATTATGTTAACTTATATTTAGTAATTTATGTTCAATTACTTTATATGTTAATTACTTATATTATACTAAGCTTTATATTTATGTAACTTTATATTTTGTACATATACTAATTAACTGTTACTATTATATTAACTTTATTTATAATAACATTTATATAGTTAACTCTATATTTATACTTATATTATGTATAACTTTATATTTATATTAACTTTTATTTATATTAACTTTAATATTTATATGTAACTTTATATTAATATTAACTTTATATTTATGTTAACTTTATATTGTATATATTTATATTAAACTTTATATTTATATTAACTTTATATTTATATTAAACTTTATATTATGATTAACTTTATATTTATATTAACTTATAATTTATGTTAACTTACTATTTATATTATTTTATTATTAACTTTATATTTATATTAACTGGTATATTTTATGGTTACTTTATATTTATTATTACTTTATTATGATATTAACTTATTAGTTATGTTAACTTATATTTATGTTTAACTTTATATTTATAATCAACTTATATTTATATTAACTTTATATTGTTATTAACTTTATATTTATATTAACTTATATTTATGTTAAACTATATTTATATATTTATATTAATGTTATATTTATGGTTAATTTTATAGTTTATATTAACGTTTATATTTATATTAACTTTATATTTATATTGAACTTTATATTTATGTTAAAACTTTATATTTATATTATTTATATTTTATGTTAACTTTATATTTATATTACTTTAGTATTTATATTAACTTTATATTTATATTAACTTTATATTTTGTTAACTTATATTTATATTATTTATATTTAACTTTATATTATATTAACGTATATTTTATATTAACTTATATTTATATAACTTTATATTTATATTGAATTATTATATTTATGTTTTAACGTTTATATTTTATGTTCGGGGGTTAACTTATATTTATATTAACTTTATATTATGTTAACTTTATATTTATATTAAACGTTTATATTTATATTAACTTTATATTTTATGTTTAACTTTATAGTATATTTATTTTTATGATTTAACTTTATTATTTATATTAACTTTATATTTATATTAACTTTATATTATTTAACCTTTATTATTTATATAACTTTATATTTATGTTAACTTTATATTTATGTTAACTTATATTTATATTAACTTTAGTATTTATGTTAACTTTTATATTTATATTGTGAACTTTATATTTTTATGTGTAAGCTTTATATTTATATTAACTTTATATTTATTACTTTATGATTTATATTTAACTTTATATTTATGTTAACTTTATATTGTATGTATTAACTTATATTTAATGATTAAACTTTATATTTATGTTTAACTTATTTTATTAACTTATATTTATTAACTTTATATTATGTAAACTTTATATTTATTATTATTTAACTTTATAGTTTTATATTAACTTTATATTTATATTACTTTATTATTGTATATTAGCTTTAATATTTATAGTTAACTTTATATTTATATAACTTTAATATTTATGTTAACTTATATTTATTTAACTTATATTTATATTAACTTTTATATTTATGTATACTTTATTATATTATTTAATATTTATTTAACTTTATATTTTATTTAAACTTTATATTTATATTAACTTTATATTTATGTTAACTTTATATTTATATTAACTTTATATTTATGTTAACTTTATATTTATGTTAACTTTATATTTATATTTAAACTTTATATTATATGTAACTTTATATTTATATTAACTTTATATTTATGTTAACTTTATATTTATTATTAAACTTTTATTTATGTTAACTTTATAATGTTATGTTAACTTTATATTTATGTTACTTTATTAACTATATATTTGATGATTAAACTTCTATATTATATAGTTAACATATATATTTATAGTTACTTTAATATTTATGTTAACTTTATATTTATGTTAACTTATATATAAAGTGAACCATCATTCATCATTGTGACAGGGATTACAGGACATCGCAGGTCTTGTAGCACACACACATGGTGTCTTCCTGCTGCAGGAGTACCAACCTCCACTAAAACAACACCAACACAATGGCCTGTCTTCCTGCGGCAGGAGTACCAACCTGCCACTAAAACAACACCCAACACATGGCCTGTCTTCCTGCCAGGGAGTACCAACCTCCACTAAAACAACACCAAAACACATGGCCTGTCTTCCATGCTGCGAGGAGTACCACCTCCACTAAAACAACCACCGAACACATGGCCTGTCTATCCTGCTGCAGGAAGTACCAACCTCCACTAAAACACCACCAACACATGGGCCTGTCTTTCCTGCCTGCAGGGTACCAACTCCACTAAAAAATCAAAACACCAACACATGGCACTGTCTTCCTGCTGCAGGAAAGTCCATCCTCCCTAAACAACCACCGAACACATGGCCGGTCGTCCTGCTGCAGGAGTGACCAACCTCACTAAAAACACCCAAACACATGGCCTGTCCTTCCTGCTGCAGGGGAGTACAACTCCACTTAAAACAGACACCAAAACACATTGGCCTGTCTTCCTGACGTGACAGGTAGACCAACTCCATGAAACAACACCAACACATGGCCTGTGCTTCCTGGCTCGCAGGAGTTCACCAACTCCGCACTAAAACAACACCAACACATGGCCTGTCTTCCTGCGCGCAGGAGTGACCAACCTCCACTAACAACAACACCCAAGCACGGCTGTCTTCTGCTGCAGGGGAGACCAACACCTCCACTAAAACAACACCAACAGCATGGGCCTGGTCTTCCTGCTTGCGGGAGTTACCACCATCCACTAAAACAACACCAACACGATGGCCTGCGTCTTCTGGCTGCAGGGAGTGACCAACTCCGAAAACAACACCCAACACATGGCGCTGTCTTCCTGCTGCAGGAGTACCAACCTCCACTAAAACAACACCAACACATGGCCTTGTGCTTGCCTGCCTGCAGAGTGACCAGACCTCCACTGAAAACAACACCAAACACATGGCCTGTCTTCCTGCTGCAGGAGTACCAACCTCCACTAAAACAACGACAACACATGGCCTGCTTCTGCTGCAGGAGGAGGAACCACCTCCACTAAAACAACACCAACACATGGCCTTCTTCCTGGCTGCAGGAGTACCCAACCTCCACTAAGAACAACACCGTAACAGCATGCCTGTCTTCCTGCTGGCAGGAGTACCAGACCTCCACTAAAACAACACGCAACCACATGGCCTGGTTCTGCCTGTGCGGAGTACCAAGCCCTCCACTAAAAACAACACCAAACACAGGCCTGTCTTCCTGCCTGCAGGAGTACCAACCTCACTAAGAACAACACCAACACGATTGGCCTGTCTTCCTTGCTGCAGGGTACCAACCTCACTAAAACAAACACCAACCACATGTGGCCTGGTTTCCTGCTGCAGGGGGTACCCAACCTCCAGCTTAAAACAACACCAACCACATTTGGGGCTGTTCGCTGCTGCAGGAGTACCCAACCTCCACTAAAACAACAACCAACACATGGCCTGTCTTCCTGCCTGCGAGGAGTACAACCTCCACTAAAACAACACCAAACATGGCCTGTCTTCCTGCTGCAGGAGTACAACCTCCACTAAAACAAACACCAGACACATGGCCTGTCTGTCCTGCTGCAGGAGGTTACCAACGTGCCACGTAAAACAACACCAACACATTGGGCCTGTGGCTTCCTTTGCTGCAGGGAGTACCAACCGTCCCACTAAAACAGACACAACACATAGGCCTGTCTTCCTGCCTTGCAGGAGTACCAACCTCCACTAAAACAACACCAACACATTGCCTGGTCTTCCGCTGGCAGGAGTACCAAACCCTCCACTAAAACAAACACCAACCACATGGCCGGCTCTTTCCTTGCTGCAGGGAGGTACCAACCTCCACTAAAACAACACCAAACACATGGCCTGTTCTCCTGCTGCAGAGTACCAACTCCACTAAACACACCCAACACATGGCCTGTCTCCTGCTGCAGGAAGTACCAACCGTCCACTAAAAACAACACCAACACATGGCCTGTCTTCCTGCTGCAGGCAGTACCCAACCTCCACTAAAACAACAGGCCAACACATGGCCTTCTTCCTGCTCAGGAGTTTACCAACCTCCACTAAAACAACACCAACACAGGCCTGTCTTCCTGCTGCAGGAGTACCAACTCCACTAAAACAACACCAACACATGGCCTGTCTTCCTGCTGCAGGAGTACCAACCTCCCACTAAAACAACACCAACACATGCCTGTTTCCCTGCTGCAGGACTACCAGACCTCCACTAAAACAACACCCAACACCATGGCCTCTTCTTCCTGCTGCAGGAGTACCAACCTCCACTAAAACAACACCAACACAATGGCCTGTCTTTCCTGCTTGCAGGAGTTCAACCTGCACTAAAACAACACCAGACACATGGGCCTGTCTTTCCTGGCTTGCAGGAGTTACCAACCTCCCACTAAAACAGACACCAACCAACATGGCCTGTCTTCCTGCTGCAGGAGTACCCAACCCTCCACTAAAACAACACCAACACAATGGCACTGTCTTCCTTTGCTGCAGGCGAGTGACCAACTCCACTAAAACAACACAAACACATGGCTGTTTCCGTGCTGCAGGAGTACCAACCTCCACTAAAACAACACCAACACATGGCCTGTCTTCCTGCTGCAGGAGTACCAACCTCCACTAAAACAACACCAACGCAGAGGGAACATTATTATTGGCTCGCTACTTCAATCATGAAACTGAGGTCACTAGAGGTCAAAAGGGTTTTCACCTTCATCCCTCTCGCCATCCTTCTCACACCCCTTGGCCCTGGTCTCCCTCCCTCCTGTCTTTGTGTGCTGTAGTAATCTGGGGTGTTATGTGGTTAGTGTGTGTGGAATGTATTGGGGTAAGGGTGCATGTTAGACTCTGTTAGAGTGTGTTCTAAACTCCTACAGCAGGGACAACTGGACACCGGACCAGAGGTCTCTCTCTGTACCTCAGACGCTGCACAACCTCAACTCAAAGCTACCCGACACACAGTGYAGTAAGCTACAACTCTCAATACAATATTTATTGATCGGGAAGTGCTGCGCTGCGTTGGAGAGACGGTTGATGATCGAGAGGGGCTAGGTGGATTTCCTCTYGTTTTCACCCGTCAGCGTGGACAACAGAGACGAGGTCAAGATGAACCAGACCAAGGTGGTAGAAGAGGAACTGTATAACTACTATGACTACTCAGACTGGTACTCCAACAATATGGAACCCACCAGACCTCCAAAAGAGTAAGTATGGGGGTCAGTAAATAGTATACCATTTAGCCCAACGGTTTTTATCCAAAGCGACTTACAGTAATACATACATTTTCGTATATAGGTGGCCACAGCACAGCGGGAATCAAATTGTTCAATCCTGATGTTGCAAGCGTCATGCTCTACCAACTGAGCCACAACAGGATCAGTGCAATGAATTATGGGGGACTGTGTAATAATGTTATTATGATTTAATTTAATCTAAGATCAGAGTTTCTCAATCACTGACCTGCATGGGCCAAAGTATAGCTGGTTTTCAATRCTTCCAGTTTTTCCATCCGTGATTACATTTTCTATTACAAATGGCATATTTTCAGTTCTTAGGTGAAACTCTTGTCAGATTCGCTACCGAGAGCACAGTCAAGCTGAACAGGATTGCCAGGGAGTTTGTTTTTGTTCTGCGTAAATGTTTTCTGACGGTCATTGCTCAGCTTGTMTTACATGACTGTTTCAGAGTCATTCTCCCATGTGACCCCACAGCGGACGACCAGCTGTTTCACATCTGCATCGCTTCAGCATCTGTAAGTATCAGGCCTACTGACTATATTCAATATTTACACCGGGTGAAAACGTTTTACTGAACCTTAAACAGGAAGTAATGTTGAGACCAAGGTCTCTTTTACT
>NW_019944065.1:91370-110586 GCF_002910315.2 Salvelinus sp. IW2-2015 | reverse complement strand
AAGAGAAGAGATGGCGGGGGATACTCCTAGGAAAGTTGTTATTATGGCGGGGGATACTCCTAGGAAAGGTAAATGGAGGGGGATTACTTCCAGGAAAGTAATATGGGAGGGGGGAATACTTGACTTAGGAAAGGGTGACATATTGGAGGGGGATTTACTCCTAGGAAAAGTATATATGGGCGGGGGATACTCCTAGGAAAGTATATTGGCGCGGGGAATACTCCTAGGAAAAGTAATATTGGCGGGGGATACTCGTAGGAAAGTAATATGGCGGGGGAATCACTCCTAGGAAAGTAATATGGAGGGGGGATACTCCTAGGAAAGGACCTTCTGAATGCTACCTTCCATTCGTCTCATTATTTTTGAAGAGCCTGGTAAGTGGAGACGCTGACCCACCCTTCAGCCTGGTCTCATAGACACAGACGTAGCATAGGGGAAACCTTAAAAAAAACTGGCACACTCAATGAGTATGATATGTTACGTTTGGTATGGTTACGTAAGGACAGAAAGGTTGGTGGGGTGTTTGGATGTATAAAATGGGCGTATATAACATGGGCGTACACATCACAGACAAACTGAAATGGTCCACCCAACAGACAGTGTGGTGAAGAAGGCGCAACAGCACTCTTCAACCTCAGGAGCTGAAGAAATTTGGCCTGTCACCCAAACCCTGACAAACTTTTACAGATGCACAATCGACGAGCATCCTGTCGGGCTGTATCACCCACACCCTGGTACGGCAACTGCATCGCAAAAGACCGCAAGGCTCTCCGAGGGTGGTGCGGTCTGCACAACATATCACCTTGGGCACACTACCTGCCTCCAAGGACACCTACAGCACGCCGATGTCACAGGAAGGCCAAAATAAGAGCATCAAGGAACACAACCACCCCGAGCCACTGCCTGTTCACACCGCTATCATCGCAGAAGGCGAAGGTGCAGTAACAGCTTTCTATCTCAATGGCCATCAGACTGTTAAATAGCCATCACTAACTCAGAGAGGCTGCTGCCTACACTGAAGACAGCCCAATCACTGGACCATTTAACAGTCACTTTAAACAATGTTTACATATCTTACATTACTCAGTCACATGTACAGTATATACTGTATTTTAAACCATCTACTGCACCTTGCCTATGCCGCTCGGCCATCGCTCATCCAATATATTTTAATACGTTGCATATTTCCCATTCACCCTTTAGATTGTGTGTATCAGGTATTGTGTTGGGGAATGTTAGTTTACTTGTTAGATATACTGCACTGTCGAACTAGAAGCACAAGCATTGCGCTACACTCGCATTAACATCTGCTAACCAGTGTAATGTGATCAGTACATTTGATTTGATTTGATTTTAATTTGATTTGAACACGAATGTTCTAGCAACGAAAATATTGCGTGTTTGAATTTCATCACAGACAACTTTAGCATTTGATCTAATAGCAACATTGGAACTACTTAATACTTTTTGGCTACTTTGCCAACTATTTAGCATTTTAGCTAACCCTTCCTTCCCCAATTAGGCCACCTAGCTAG
This sequence comes from Salvelinus sp. IW2-2015, assembly GCF_002910315.2. Lineage (NCBI taxonomy): Eukaryota > Metazoa > Chordata > Actinopteri > Salmoniformes > Salmonidae > Salvelinus > Salvelinus sp. IW2-2015. Next base: position 109,051 of record NW_019944065.1, on the reverse strand, counting down.
CATTAGCCAAAACAAATTGGAATTTGTAAGATATCCTAGCGAATTGTAATTCAGGGCCATATCATACAAAATGGATGATGGACAGCACAAAATGAATACATACCATACCAAACTTAAGCATCTATACTAATTTCAGTGTCACGGATTTACATTTACTATGTTACGTCTACCCTGCCGTTCCAAGGTTGACCCTAACATTGTGGCCCTTGAGTGTCCTCCATTTGGGCAGAATCCAAAGTGAATAGTCCTTACGTGTGTCAGTTCAATTATCATTCATGGCATTCTGTTCTCTCCTCAGAAAAGTGGAGCGAGCCTCTCACACAAATTGGACAAGGCCTAACCGATGACATATATCACTGATGATGTTGAGGGAGATGGCTTTCTGAGGTCATAGAGAGTAGTACCAATGTACTGACTGAACATCCCCTTTAGAACATGGCCTATTAGTCATCTGTACTGACAGAACATCCCTTTAGGGCATGGCCTATAGTCATCTGTACTGACTGAACATCCCCTTTTAGAACATGGCCTATAGTCATCTGTACTGACTGACATCCCCTTTAGAACATGGCCTATAGTCTCTGTACTGACTGAACATCCCTTTAGAACATGGCCTATAGTCATCTGTACTGACTGAACATCCCCTTTAGGACATGGCCTATAGTCATCTGTACTGACTGAACCATCCCCTTTAGGCATGGCCTATAGTCATCTGTACTGACTGAACATCCCCTTTAGGACATGGCCTATAGTCATCTGTACTGACAGAACATCCCCTTTAGACATCTGCCTATAGTCATCTGTACTGACTGAACATACCTTTAGGACATGGCCTATAGTCATCTGTACTGACTGAACATCCCCTTTAGAACATGGCCTATAGTCATCTGTACTGACAGAACATCCCCTTTAGGACATGCCTATAGTCATCTGTACTGACAGAACATCCCTTTAGGACATGGCCTATAGTCATCTGTACTGACTGAACATCCCTTTAGGACATGGCTATAGTCATCTGTACTGACTGAACATCCCTTTAGAACATGGCCTATATAAACATTCACTGTTTCCATTCATTCCAAACATTCATATTTGATATTAATTTTCATATTTGATATTATTAATGTGTACTGTATGTGTATCTCTGTAACTACATGGCTGCATCTTATAATTGAACTGACACACCGTAGGACTATTCACTTTGGGATTCTGCCAAATAGAGGATACTCAGAGCACAATGTAGGGACTCAATCTGGACTCAGGGGTACACGTAACATAGTAAATGTAAATCCGTGACACTGAAATTAGTATGATATGTTAAGTTTGGTATGGTATGTATTCATTTGTGGCTGTCCATCATCCATTTTGTATGATATGTCCCTGAATTACAATTCGTATGATATCTTACAAATTCCAATTTGTTTTGGCTAACGCTAGCTAGGTGGCTAATTGGGGGAAGGGTTAGCTAACATGCTAAATAGTTGCAAAGTAGCTAAAAAGTATTAAGTAGTTCCAATGTTGCTAATTAGATGAAATGCTAAAGTTGTCTGTGATGAAATTCAAACACGCAATATTTTGGTTGCTAGACATTCGTGTTCAAATCAAATTAAAATCAAATCAAATCAAATGTTACTGGTCACATACAAATGGTTAGCAGATGTTAATGCGAGTGTAACGAAATGCTTGCGCTTCTAGTTCCGACAGTGCAGTAATATCTAACAAGTAATCTAACAATTCCCCAACAACTACCTAATACACACAATCTAAAGGGGTGAATGGGAATATGTAAATATAAATATATGGATGAGCGATGGCCGTGCGGCATAGGCAAGGTGCAATAGATGGTATAAAATACAGTATATACTGTACATGTGATGTGAGTAATGTAAGATATGTAAACATTGTTTAAAGTGACTTGTTAAAGTGTCCAGTGATTGGGTCTTAGTGTAGGCAGCAGCCTCTGTGTTTTAGTGATGACTGTTTAACAGTCTGATGGCCTTGAGATAGAAGCTGTTTTTCAGTCTCTCGGTCCCAGCCTTGATGCACCTGTACTGACCTCGCCTTCTGAATGATAGCGGTGTGAACAGGCAGTGGCTCGGGTGGTTGTTGTCCTTGATGATCTTTTTGGCCTTCCTGTGACATCGGGTGCTGTAGGTGTCCTGGAGGGCAGGTAGTGTGCCCAAGGTGATATGTTGTGCAGGCCGCACCACCCTCTGGAGAGCCCTGCGGTTGCGGGCGGAGCAGTTGCCGTACCAGGCTGTGATGCCGTACCAGGCTGTGATACAGCACGACAGGANCTAAAGGGGATGTTCAGTCAGTACAGATGACTATAGGCCATGCCCTAAAGGGGATGTTCTGTCAGTACAGATGACTATAGMCCATGTTCTAAAGGGGATGTTCAGTCAGTACATTGGTACTACTCTCTATGACCTCAGAAAGCCATCTCCCTCAACATCATCAGTGATATATGTCATCGTTAGGCCTTGTCCAATTTGTGGTAGAGGGCTCGCTCCACTTTTCTGAGGAGAACAATGGCATGAATTATAATTGAACTGACACACCGTAGGACTATTCCCTTTGGGATTCTGCCAAATAGAGGACACTCAGGGCACTACTTAGGGTCAACCTGGACTCAGGGGTACACGTAACATAGTAAATGTAAATCTGTGACACTCAAATTAGTATGATATGTTAAGTTTGGTATGGTAAGTATACAGTTGTGGCTGTCCATCATCCATTTTGTATGATATGTCCCTGAATTACAATTCGTATGATATCTTACAAATTACAATTTGTTTTGGCTAATGCTAGCTAGGTGGCTAATTGGGGGAAGGGAAGGGTTAGCTAACATGCTAAATAGTTGCAAAGTAGCTAAAAAGTATTAAGTAGTTCCAATGTTGCTAATTAGATAAAATGCTAAAGTTGTCTGTGATGAAATTCAAACACGCAATATTTTGGTTACTAGACATTCGTGTTCAAATCAAATTAAAATCAAATCAAATCAAATGTTACTGATCACATACACATGGTTAGCAGATGTTAATGCGAGTGTAACGAAATGCTTGTGCTTCTAGTTCAGACAGTGCAGTAATATCTAACAAGTAATCTAACAATTCCCCAACAACTACCTAATACACACAATCTAAAGGGATGGAATAAGAATATGTACATATAAGTATATGGATGAGCGATGGCCGTGCGGCATAGGCAAGGTGCAGTAGATGGTATAAAATACAGTATATACTGTACATGTGATGTGAGTAATGTAAGATATGTAAACATTGTTTAAAGTGACTTGTTAAAGTGTCCAGTGGTTGGGTCTCAGTGTAGGCAGCAGCCTCTCTGAGTTAGTGATGGCTATTTAACAGTCTGATGGCCATGAGATAGAAGCTGTTTTTCAATCTCTCGGTCCCAGCCTTGATGCACCTGTACTGACCTCGCCTTCTGGATGATAGCGGTGTGAACAGGCAGTGGCTCGGGTGGTTGTTGTCCTTGATGATCTTTTTGGCCTTCCTGTGACATCGGGTGCCGTAGGTGTCCTGGAGGGCAGGTAGTTCACCCCTGGTGATGCGTTGTGCAGACCGCACCACCCTCTGGAGAGCCTTGCGGTTGTGGGCGGAGCAGTTACCGTACCAGGCTGTGATACAGCACGACAGGATGCTCTCGATTGTGCATCTGTAAAAGTTTGTCAGGGTTTTGGGTGACAGGCCAAATTTCTTCAGTCTCCTGAGGTTGAAGAGGCGCTGTTGCGCCTTCTTCACCACACTGTCTGTGTGGGTGGACCATTTCAGTTTGTCTGTGATGTGTACGCCCATGTTATATACGCCCATGTTATACATCCAAACACCCCAACTAACCACCCTCCTTTTCTTCTTGCTGTAAGCAACCTTCTGTCCTACGTAACCATACACAAACGTAACATATCGTACTCATTTGAGTGTGCCAGGTTTTTTAAAAAGGTTTCCCCTATGCTACGTCTAGTCTATGAGACCAGGCTGGAAGGGTGGGTCAGCGTCTCCACTTACCAGGGCTCGTCAAAAATAATGAGACAATGGGAAGGTAGCATTCAGAAGGCCATTTCCTAGGAGTATCCCCCTCCATATTACTTTCCTAGGAGTATCCCCCTCCATATTACCTTCCTAGGAGTATCCCCCTCCATATTACTTTCCTAGGAGTATCCCCCTCCATATTACCTTCCTAGGAGTATCCCCCTCCATATTACTTTCATAGGAGTATCCCCCTCCATATTACTTTCCTAGGAGTATCCCCCGCCATATTACTTTCCTAGGAGTATCCCCCGCCATATTACTTCAGGCCCTCTGGCTCGACAACAAGGTACATTAGATGATTATTTTAGTTGTACTGTAGTAAAGGAGAGGAAATAGAGTTCCTATTGTATCACTTTATGGAATATCTTGTCTCCTAGCTCGTTGTGGTGCTGATTCTAGCAGTCCTGAAGAGGAGAAAGACTCCATGTGAGGGTTTCGCCAGTGGATCAACTGGTATCTCAAGGTAAAGTGCAGGTTCATTTACCAAACGTATCAACATGAAGCAACCAGGATCTCTTGTCAATATGTGATGACCCACTGGTTGAATCAGCGTTGTTTCCATGTCACTTCAACACCAAAATGAAATGTGATGACATTGAATCAACGTGGGAAACTCATTGGATTTGAAAAAAGAAAGGMAACGTGAGGGAATTGTTCACCCAAACTTCAACCTAAAATCCAATGACATTTGTTGTTGATTTCATGTTGAATTCATGTTAGTTGACAACTCAACCAAATGTAAATCAAAACGTTGAACTGACGTCTGTGCCCGGCGGGAAACCACACAATACACCACTGTTACGAGAACAGCTCAGGCTGCCTCATCGCCACAACATACTAGGAGACAATTTATAACAATTAAACATGTTACCATTCATTTGCCGGTGTTTGCTTGGTCTTATCTCTGGTCTCTTCCCGCTGTGTTCACCAGTCCAGTGAACTTCCTGGACCAGACGCAGCACAAAGCCCTCGCAGTAGCTGTGTTTGGGCTGGTCTTCAGCAAGCTGTCTGTATTGGTCCTGGCTCCAGATCCTCTGCCCTTCTCCAAAGACACCCCTCAGGAAATCAAAGGTGAGCAGCTGTGTCCCCAGTCCCATTAAAACCTCTTGAATGTAAATTCCCCATATTTGGTGACCCTATTTATTAACAAAAAAATCAAAATAATTGACGTCATGGTTATGAGAAGGTAAGCCCCTGTCGGTTATGAGAACGCTAGACCTGTTTGGTATGAGAACGTAGCCCCTGTTCTGGTATGAGAACGGTAGCCCTGTCTGGTATGAGAAGTAGCCCCTGTTCTGGTATGAGAACGGTAGCCCCTGTCTGGTATGAGACGGTAGCCCCGTCTGGTATGAGACGGTAGCCCTGTCTGGTATGAGACGGTAGCCCCTGTCTGGTATGATGAACGGTAGCCATGTCTGGTATGAGAACGGTAGCCCCGTCTGGTATGAGAACGGTAGCCCTGTCTGGTATGAGAACGGTAGCCCCTGTCTGGTATGAGAAGGTAAGCCTCCCAGTCTGGTATGAGAACGGTAGGCCCCTGTCTGGTTGAGAACGGTAGCCCTGTCTGGTATGAGAACGGGTTAGACTCCAGTCTGGTATGAGAACGGTAGCCCTATGAAAGGTACCCTTGGTATGAGACGGTAGCCCTGTCTGGTATGAGAACGGTAGCCCTGTCTGGTATGAGAACGGTAGCCCGCTGTCTGGTATGAGAAACGGTAGCCCTGTCTGGTATGAGAACGGTAGCCCCTGTCTGGTATGAGAAGGTAGCCCCTGTCTGGTATGAAACGGTAGCCCCATGTCTGGTATGAGAAGGTAGCCCTGTCTGGTTGAGAACGGTAGCCCCTGTCTGGTATGAGAACGGTAGCCCCTGTCTGGTATGAGAACGGTAGCGCCCTGTCTGGTATGAGAACGGTAGCCCTGTCTGGTATGAGAACGGTAGCCCCTGTCTGGTATGAGAACGGTAGCCCCGTCTGGTATGAGAACGGTAGCCCCTGTCTGGTATGAGAACGGAGCCCGTCTGGTATGAGAACGGTAGCCCCTGTCTGGTATGGAAGGTAGCCCCTGTTGTAGTGAGAAGGTAGCCCTGTCTGGTATGAGAACGGTAGCCCCTGTCTGGTATGAGAACGGTAGCCCTGTCTGGTATGAGAACTAGCCCCTGTCTGTATGAGAACGGTAGCCCTGTTGGTATGAGAACGGTAGCCCCTGTCTGGTAATGAGAACGGTAGCCCTGTCTGTATGAGAACGGTAGCCCCTGTCTGTATGAGACGGTAGCCCTGTCTGGTATGAGAACGGTAGCCCCTGTTGTATGAGACAGTAGCCCTGTCTGGTATGAGAACGGTAGCCCCTGTCTGAGTATGAGAAGGTAGCCCCTGGTCTGGTATGAGACCGGTGAGCGGTAGCCCCTGTCTGGTTATGAGAACGGTAGCCCTGTCTGGTATGAGAACGGTAGCCCCTGTCTGGTATGAGAACGGTAGCCCCAGTCTGGTATGAGAACGGTAGCCCCTGTCTGGTATGAGAACGGTAGCCCCTGTCTGGTATGAGAACGGTAGCCCCTGTCTGGTATGAGAACGGTAGCCCCTGTCTGGTTATGAGAACGGTAGCCCCTGTCTGGAGAGTATCCTGTGGTATGAGAACGGTAGCCCCTGTCTGGTATGAGAACGGTAGCCCCTGTCTGCGTATGAGAAGGTAGCCCCTGTCTGGTATGAGAACGGTGGCCCCGTCTGGTATGAGAACGGTAGCCCCATGTCTGGTATGAGAACGGTAGCCCCTGTCATGGTATGAGAACGGTAGCCCCAGTCTGGTATGAGAAAGGTTAGCCCCAGTCTGGTATGAGAACGGTAGCCGCTGTCTGGTATGAGACGGTAAGCCCCTGTCTGTATAGAACGGTAGCCCCTGTCTGGTATGAGAACGGTAGCCGTGGTCTGGTATGAACGGTAGCCCCTGTCTGGTATGAGAACGGTAGCCCTGTCTGGTTTATGAGAACGGTAGCCCCTGTCTGGTTGAGAACGGTAGCCCCGTCTGGTATGAGAACGGTAGCCGCCTGTCTGGTATGAGAACGGTAGCCCGTCTGGTTGAGAACGGTAGCATGAAGGTACCCCTGTCTGGGTATGAAGAACGGTAGCCCCTGTCTGGTATGAGAACGGTAGCCCTGTCTGGTATGAGAACGGTAGCCCTGTCTGTATGAGAACGGTAGCCCGTCTGGTTATGAGAACGGTAGCCCAGTCTGGTAGAGAACGGTAGCCCTGTCATGGTATGAGAACGGTAGCCCTGTCTGGTATGAGAACGGTAGCCCCTGTCTGGTTCGAGAACGGTAGCCCCTGTATGGTATGAGAACGGTAGCCCCTGTCTGGTATGAAGGTAGCCCTGGTCTGGTATGAGAACGGTAGCCCCGTCTGTATGAGACGGTAGCCTGTCTGGTATGAAGACGGTAGCCCTGTCTGGTATGAGAACGGTACCCAGTCCTGGTAGAGAACGCGTAGCCCTGTTCTGGTATGAGAACGGTAGCCCCTGTTGGTTGAGAACGGTAGCCCCTGTCTGTATGAGAACGGTAGCCCAGTCGTGGCTATGAGAACGGTCCCCAGTCTGGTTGAGAACGGTAGCCCCTGTCTGGTATGAGAACGGTAGCCCCGTCTTGGTATGAGAACGGTAGCCCCTGTCTGGTATGAGAACGGTAGCCCCTGTCTGGTATGAGAACGGTAGCCCCTGTCTGGTATGAGAACGGTTAGCCCCTGTGTTGGTATGAGAACGGTAGCCCCTGTCTGGTATGAGAACGGTAGCCCCTGTTGGTATGAGAACGGTAGCCCCTGTTGGTATGAGAAGGTAGCCCCTGTCTGGTATGAGAACGTAGCCCCTGTTGGTATGAGAAACGGTAGCCCCTGTCTGGTATGAGAACGGTAGCCCCAGTCTGGTTTGAGAACGGTAGCCCCCTGTCTGGTATGAGAACGGTAGCCCTGTCTGGTATGAGAACGGTAGCCCAGTCTGGTATGAGAACGGTAGCCCCAGTCTGGTATAGAACGGTAGCCCGTCTGGTATGAGAACGGTAGCCCTGTCTGGTTATGAGAACGGTTAGCCCTTCTGGTCGAGAACGGTAGCCCTGTCTGGTATGAGAACGGTAGCCCCTGTCTGGTATGAGAACGGTAGCCCCAGTCTGGTATGAGAACGGTAGCCCCTGTCTGGTTGAGAACGGTAGCCCTGTATGGTATGAGAACGGTAAGCCCTGTCTGGTATGAGAACGGTAGCCCCTGTCTGGTATGAGAACGGTAGCCCCTGTCTGGTATGAGAACGGTAGCCCCTGTATGGTATGAGAACGGTAGCCCCTGTCTGGTATGAGAAACGGTAGCCCCTGTCATGGTATGTAGAACGGTAGCCTGTCTGGTATGAGCGGTGCCTGTATGGTATGAGAACGGTAGCCCCTGTCTGGTATGAGAACGGTAGCCCTGTTCTGGTATGAGAAGGTAGCCCCGTCTGGTTGAAACGGTAGCCCCTGTCTGGTATGAGAACGGTAGCCCCTGTCTGGTATGAGAACGGTAAGCCCAGTCTGGTATGAGAACGGTAGCCCAGTCTGGTATGAGAACGGTTAGCCCCTGTCTGGTATGACGAACGTAGCCCCTGTCTGGTATGAGAACGGTAGCCCAGTCTGGTATGAGAACGGTAGCCCGTCTGGTATGAGACGATGCCAGCTCGGTATGAGAACGGTAGCCCCTGTCCTGGTATGAGAACGGTAGCCCCTGTCTGGTATGAGAACGGTAGCCCGCTGTCTGGTATGAGACACGGTAGCCGCTGTCTGGTATGAGAAAGGTAGCCCCTGTCTGGTATGAGAACGGTAGCCCCTGTCTGGTATGAGAACGGTAGCCCTGTACATGGTATGAAGAACGCTAGCCCCTGTCTGTATGAGAACGGTAGCCCCTGTATGGTATGAGAACGGTAGCCCCTGTCTGGTTGGAACGGTAGCCCCTGTATGGTATGAGAACGGTAGCCCCTGTCTGGTATGAGAACGGTAGCCCCTGTCTGGTATGAGAACGGTAGCCCCTAGTTCTGGTTTGACGAACGGTAGCCCCTGTCTGGTATGAGAACGGTAGCCCCTGTCTGGTATGAGAACGGTTCCAGTCTGGATGCAACCGTAGCCCCAGTCTGGTATGAGAACGGTAGCCCCTGTCTGGTATGAGAACGGTAGCCCCTGTCTGGTATGAGAACGGTAGCCCCGTTGGTATGAGACGGTAGCCCTGTCTGGTATGAGAACGGTAGCCCCTGTCTGGTATGAGAACGGTAGCCCCTGTCTGGTATGAGAACGGTAGCCCTGTCTGGTATAGCTGTGATGAGAGGTAGCCGCTGTCTGGTATGAGAACGGTAGCCCTGTCTGGTATGAGAACGGTAGCCCCTGTCTGGTATGAGAACGGTAGCCCCTGTCTGGTATGAGAACGGTCCCCTGTCTGCAAAGGGAGGGTGTCTGCCGTCAGCTGAGTATCTTGGCTGTTGATCGGTGCTTCAAATGTCAGATCATGAGGATGGTCTTATTTGTCTGCCTGTGACCTACCGTTATCGATCACCAGCCTATTGCCATGTTATCTGATGATGTATGACTTAATGGCAACATCCAATGTCCACCGAGGGACTAGATCTTTGCACATCAAATATATGATGTTGCCTGCTTAGGCGCTGTAGGCATCCATTACACAGGGGATTGGCTACTATGGCACCTTGATAGTATTGTAGCCAATGAGATAAGCTTTCCAGAGATATGCAGTWGACCTGGGTGGGACAAAGCAATGCCTAGAACCWTTWAACWTCCAACGTGCAAAAACAGTGTAATTACAACATTCTGACACTTTGGAGAGGTTGAAAGGACACTTAAATGTACCCTGGATACCCCATAACACCACCACAATGTTTGAGTGAGGTTGATGTGGTAGAAATTGTGTTTTTGTACTGAACAAATAGCATTTAGGGATTGCAAATATGTAATAGCACTGGAATTATCTAATTTACAGACATATGTCACTTTGGAGAGGTTTAGGGACACTTGGAAACGTCCCGTGACCACACCTGACACCACTTACTAAAAACATCTGCCCATTTCTAGTTGTTAGATCTATCAATCCCATTTTCCCCCCTGATATTGTTCACATGTTGTGGAAGGCATCTGATGTGTTTCCAGGTCTAGTCATCAATAATTCACTTCTAGCTTGTCAACGAACGATGACTTTCAAAAAAATAAAATGGTTATTTTGTGTGTGCTTGACCTTGTGTATTCTGAACTATGTAACTCCTATCTATCTTCTGATCATTTCTTCATAATCACCCAGATGTCTTCTTTCCAAATATACCAAGTTGTTGCATGTCAGAACCATGTAATTACAGATGAATAGCAGTTACTTTTGGGTAGGTCTYTTTTGGRGGAAATCTACATTTTGCCGTTACAGTTCAYAGGTTTTAAACAGTGACCCTCTTTATTGGCCTTTTATTTCTCTATGCACACTGTTGCCCTACACACACACACACACAAGCTGCTGATACTCTTTTTAAAATATTTGATCCTGTTGCCTAGTTACCTTACTCCTATACATACAGTACCAGTCATAAGTTTGGACACACCTACTCATTCAAGGGTTTTTCATTATTTCTACTATTTTCTACTTTGTAGAATAATAGTGAAGACATCAAAACTATGACATAACACATATGGAATCATGTAGTAACCAAAAAATAGTGTTAAATCAAAATATATTTTATATTGATTCTTCAAAGTAGCCACCCATTGCCTTGATGACAGCTTTGCACACTCTTGTCATTCTCTCAAACCAGCATTCATGAGGAATGCTTTTCCAACAGTCTTGAAGGAGTTCCCACATATGCTGAGCACTTGTTGGCTGCTTTTCCTTCACTCTCTTCTGCGATCCAAGTCATCATGAAATAACTTGTGGAACAGCATAAACACATTGAGATGAACTGGTGTGATACTAAATACAGACTGTGTGCGTTCCTCCTCCTTCCAGAGTACATGAAGATCATCGCCATCTTCTACTGGCCTGCCCGTACTACCACTCCTGGCCTGTGGTACGCTCCACAGTAAACTGGGCTATGTGCTGGGCAGTCTATTCTCTTGGACCCACTTTGCGCTGTCCTCGTCTGGCAGAGGATTGACTGTCCCAAAACACCAGAGGTAATATCATCTGATATTTAAAGTGGGGGAAAAAGGGGGCACATCTTTTTGTGTTGTGTCATATTTAACAGATTTCATATCTCAAGCTAAAATTATTCTATAATACAGTATCTTAAACCATAACAAACAGGTAAAAATCAGTACGTTTGTGTATCGATATGTTTTCCATTCTCTTGTCTCCACAGCTGTATAAGTACTATTCCCTGCTGGCCAGTCTCCCACAAGATAGGCTGTCTAGGATTCCTCTGTATCAAGTACCCACTACTGTTTCTCAAAGGTGCTATGGCTCTGAGTGAGGGAACACTGCTCTTGTACCAATGTGTGTATAGTCATGAACCTACCTCCGTTGGGAGTCCTCTCTTTAAGGTTTCGATGAGAACAATATCAAATGTCATGATCCTTGCCTGTATTTAGGTTATCAAAACGCTGGGGTTATTGTCTGCTCCTCTAATGTCTGGAGAGAACTGCCTGTATTTAGGTTGTCAAACCCGAGGTTATTGTCCTGCTCCTCTAATGTCTGGATGAGAACTGGCTGTATTTAGGTTGTCAAACACTGAGGTTATTGTCCTGCTCCTCTAATGTCTGGATGAGAACTGCCTGTATTTAGGTTGTCAAAACACTGAGGTTATTGTCCTGCTCCTCTAATGTCTGGGATGAGAACTGGCTGTATTTAGGTTGTCAAAACACTGGGGTTATTGTCCTGCTCCTCTAATGTCTGGATGAGAACTGGCTGTATTTAGGTTGTCAAAACACTGGGGTTATTGTCCTGCCTCTCTAATGTCTGGATGAGACTGGCTGTATTTAGGTTGTCAAAACACTGGGTTATTGTCCTGCTCTCTAATGTCTGGATGAGAACTGCTGTATTTAGGTTGTCAAAACACTGGGTTATTGTCCTGCTCCTCTAATGTCTGGATGGAACTGCCTGTATTTAGGTTGTCAAAACACTGGGGTTATTGTCTGCTCCTCTAATGTCTGGATGAGAACTGGCTGTATTTAGTTGTCAAAACACTGGGGTTATTGTCCTGCTCCTCTAATGTCTGGATGAGACTGGCTGTATTTAGGTTGTCAAAACACTGAGGTTAATGTCCTGCTCCTCTAATGTCTGGATGAGAACTGGCTGTTTTAGGTTGTCAAAACACTGGGGTTATTGTCCTGCTCCTCTAATGTCTGGATGAGAACTGTCTGTATTTAGGTTTGTCAAAACACTGGGTTATTGTCCTGCTCCTCTAATGTCTGGATGAGAACTGGCTGTATTTAGGTTGTCAAAAACACTGGGTTATTGTCCTGCTCCTCTAATGTCTGGATGAGAACTGCTGTATTTAGGTTGTCAAAACACTGAGGTTAATGTCCTGCTCCTCTAATGTCTGGATGAGAACTGGCTGTATTTAGGTTGTCAAAACACTGGGGTTATTGTCCTGCTCCTCTAATGTCTGGTGAGAACTGCCTGTATTTAGGTTGTCAAAACACTGGGGTTATTGTCCTGCTCCTCTAATGTCTGGATGAGAATGCCTGTATTTAGGTTGTCAAAACACTGTGGTTATTGTCCTGCTCCTCTAATGTCTGGATGAGAACTGCCTGTATTTAGGTTGTCAAAACACTGGGGTTATTGTCCTGCTCCTCTAATGTCTGGATGAGACTGGCTGTATTTAGGTTGTCCAAACACTGTGGTTATTGTCCTGCTCCTCTAATGTCTGGATGAGAACTGCCTGTATTTAGGTTGTCAAAACACTGTGGTTATTGTCCTGCTCCTCTAATGTCTGGATGAGACTGCCTGTATTTAGGTTGTCAAAACACTGGGGTTATTGTCCTGCTCCTCTAATGTCTGGATGAGAACTGCCTGTATTTAGGTGTCAAAACACTGGGGTTATTGTCCTGCTCCTCTAATATCTGATGAGAACTGGCTGTATTAGGTTTGTCAAAACACTGGGTTTATTGTCCTGCTCCTCTAATGTCTGGATGAGAACTGGCTGTATTTAGGTTGTCAAAACACTGGGTTATTATCCTGCTCCTCTAATGTCTGGATGAGAACTGTCTGTATTTAGGTTGTCAAAACACTGAGGTTATGTCCTGCTCTATTTCTGGATGAGACTGCCTGTATTTAGGTTGTCAAAACACTGGGGTTATTGTCCTGCTCCTCTAATGTCTGGATGAGAACTGGCTGTATTTAGGTTGTCAAACACTGTGGTTATTGCCTGCTCCTCTAATGTCTGGATGAGAATGGCTGTATTTAGGTTGTCAAACACTGGGTTATTGTCCTGCTCCTCTAATGTCTGGATGAAGAACTGGCTGTATTTAGGTTGTCAAAACACTGGGTTATGTTCCTGCTCCTCTAATGTCTGGATGAGAACTGCCTGTATTTAGGTTGTCAAAACACTGGGGTTATTGTCCTGCTCCTCTAATGTCTGGATGAGAACTGGCTGTATTTAGGTTGTCAAAACACTGGGTTTATTGTCCTGCTCCTCTAATGTCTGGATGAGAACTGCCTGTATTTAGGTTGTCAAAACACTGGGGTTATTGTCCTGCTCCTCTAATGTCTGGAGGAGAACTGCTGTATTTAGGTTGTCAAAACACTGGGGTTATTGTCCTGCTCCTCTAATGTCTGGATAGAACTGCCTGTATTTAGGTTGTCAAAACACTGGGTTATTGTCCTGCTCCTCTAATGTCTGGATGAGAACTGCTGTATTTAGGTTGTCAAAACACTGGGTTATTGTCCTCTCCTCTACGTCTGATGAGAACTGCCTGTATTTAGGTTGTCAAAACACTGGGTTATTGTCCTGCTCCTCTAACGTCTGGATGAGAACTGCCTGTATTAGGTTGTCAAAACACTGGGTTATTGTCCCGCTCCTCTAACGTCTGGATGAGAACTGCCTGTATTTAGGTTGTCAAAACACTGGGGTTATTGTCCTGCTCCTCTAATGTCTGGATGAGAACTGCCTGTATTTAGGTTGTCAAAAACACTGGGGTTATTGTCCTGCTCCTCTAATGTCTGGATGAGAACTGGCTGTATTTAGGTTGTCAAAACACTGGGGTTATTGTCCTGCCCTCTAACGTCTGGATGAGAACTGCCTGTATTTAGGTTGTCAAAACACTGGGGTTATTGTCCTGCTCCTCTAATATCTGGATGAGAACTGCCTGTATTTAGGTTGTCAAAACACTGAGGTTATTGTCCTGCTCCTCTAATGTCTGGATGAGAACTGGCTGTATTTAGGTTTCAAAACACTGGGTTATTGTCCTGCTCCTCTAATGTCTGGATGAGAACTGCCTGTATTTAGGTTGTCAAAACACTGGGGTTATTGTCCTGCTCCTCTAATATCTGGATGAGAACTGCCTGTATTTAGGTTGTCAAAACACTGAGGTTATTGTCCTGCTCCTCTAATGTCTGGATGAGAACTGGCTGTATTTAGGTTGTCAAACACTGGGGTTATTGTCCTGCTCCTCTAATGTCTGGATGAGAACTGCCTGTATTTAGGTGTCAAAAACACTGGGGTTATTGTCCTGCTCTCTAATATCTGATGAGAACTGCCTGTATTTAGGTTGTCAAACACTGGGGTTTATTGTCCTGCTCTCTCTAATGTCTGATGAGAACTGCCTGTATTTAGGTTGTCAAAAACTGGGGTTATTGTCCTGCCTCCTCTAATGTCTGGATGAGAACTGGCTCTATTTAGTTGTCAAAACACTGTGGTTATTGTCCTGCTCCTCTAATGTCTGGATGAGAACTGGCTGTATTTAGGTTGTCAAACACTGGGGTTATTGTCCTGCTCCTCTAATGTTTGGATGAGAACTGTCTGTATTTAGGTTGTCAAACACTGAGGTTATTGTCCTGCTCCTCTAATGTCTGGATGAGAACTGCTGTATTTAGGTTGTCAAAACACTGAGTTATTGTCCTGCTCCTCTAATGTCTGGATGAGAACTGCTGTATTTAGGTTGTCAAAACACTGGGTTATTGTCCTGCCTCTAATGTCTGGATGAGAACTGGCTGTATTTAGGTTGTCAAAACACTGGGGTTATTGTCCTGCTCCTCTAATGTCTGGATGAGAAAAAACTGGCCTTTGATGCTTATGGATATCTATGTAAAAAACTAAACATAGCCCTTCAAGAGACATTAAAGTTATGAAACTACATCAACCACGTAACTTGTAACCAAAGGTCTGATTACGTAAACAGCTTGGATGGAATTAATTAGTATAATATCCCCAGCACAGATTATGACCAGGAATGTTATTTCTCTCAAAGGTTTACACAATGCAGTGTTTATTTCACTGTAATCTGTGGATTGTCACGCTGTAAACTGTCGTGACAGTGAGATCATGTGAGGTCGTTAATCTGTCTCTGTTGTAATCACAGCTACAGTTCTAACGACATCATACATTCTTTTAATGTGAATTTTCTGCCATCCAAATGAATGATTCTATACAGTGTTGTAGGTGGTCAGTGTTGTCAGTATGCATCCATAAGTTTAATGTGTTAATGAAACAGTTTTGATTTGATACATTTGGCTTTCAAGGACCTGGAGAGCAGCTACACACAGACTACGTGAAATTCATTCTAAAGAAGAAAAAGTCAACATTCAGGGTGGGTTTATGAGAAAAACAAGATACTAAACTCAATGACCAAGACTGTTTTTTATGATGAGAAACAAGATACTAAACTTGATTGACCAGCTGTGTTTATTATGAGAGAAACAAGATACTAAACTGACTGACAGACTGTGTTTTATTATGAGAGAAACAAGATACTAACTGATTGACCAGACTGTGTTTTTATTATGAGAGAAACAAGATACTAAACTGATTGACCAGACTGTGTTTTTTATGAGAGAAACAAGATACTAAACTGACTGACCAGACTGTGTTTTATTATGAGAGAAACAAGATACTAAACTGATTGACCAGACTGTGTTTTTATTATGAGAGAAACAAGATACTAAACTGATTGACCAGACTGTGTTTTATTATGAGAGAAACAAGATACTAAAACTGACTGACCAGACGTGTTTTATATGAGAGAAACAAGATACTAAACTGATTGACCAGACTGTGTTTTATTATGAGAAACAGATACTAAACTGATTGACCAGACTGTGTTTTATTCTATGACAAAAAACTAAGTAATGATCAAATCAAATCAAATGTATTCATAAAGCCTTCTACATCAGCTGAATATCTCAAAGTGCTGTACAGAAACCCAGCCTAAACCCCAAAACAGCAAGCAATGCAGGTGTAGAAGCACGGTGGCTAGGAAAACTCCCTAGAAAGGCCAAACCTAGGAAGAAACCTAGAGAGGAACCAGGCTATGAGGGGTGGCCAGTCCTCTTCTGGCTGTGCCAGGTGGAGATTATAACAGAACATGCCAAGATGTTCAAATGTTCATAAATGACCAGCAGGGTCAAATAATAATAATCACAGTAGTTGTCGAGGTGGCAGCAAGTCAGCACCTCAGGATAAATGTCAGTTGGCTTTTCATAGCCGATCATTAAGAGTATCTCTACCGCTCCTGCTGTCTTTAGAGAGTTGAAACAGCAGTTCTGGGACAGGTAGCACGTCCGGTGAACAGGTCAGGTTCCATAGCCGCAGGCAGAACAGTTGAAACTGGAGCAGCAGCACGGCCAGGTGGACTGAGGACAGCAAGGAGTCATCATGCCAGGTAGTTCTGAGGCATGGTCCTAGGGCTCAGGTCCTCCAAGAGAGAGAAGAGAGAATTAGAGAGAGCGTACTTAAATTCACGCAGGACACCGGATAAGACAGGAGAAGTACTCCAGATATAACAAACTGACCCTAGCCCCCCGACACATATAACTACTGCAGCATAATAATGGAGGCTGAAGACGGAGGGTGGCAGAGACCTGTGGCCCCGTCGATGATACCCCCGGACAGGGCCAAACCAGGAGGATATAACAGGAAGGATATATAATGATGACTGCAGCGTGCAGTTATTGACATCATTGTGTTTTGTTCAGTACCTCTATCAGATCAGATAAACCCAAACTGTGGAAGACAATGAAAGACACAGTCAGGTCCTATATCTACACACCAGAGAAGGTACGTCTGGAGGGCTTTGACATTTGTACTGCTAATCTTTTTAAATGAAATATCTAATGATACCATTGTTTTATCATGATTTTTTTGTAGTATTCGGTTTCCACTAAAGCTGGCGATCTCAGCATTTGTGTCTCTCATAGCAGTTTATCAGGTAAACAAATACTGCAGTTAATTAGGAATCAATCACATTTCAGCAAACATTACAATAAACAAAGGAACATAACAACAATCCACATCAACTTGAAAGATGCCTTGTTTTTCAATAGAAAATAACTCTAACAGCCATGTGGTCATCCATCCCTAGGTGGCGCATGTTGCTGGTAGTACTGGTGATCCCACCCTCCACATAGTCCGTGCTGGTATAGATGACAGTTCCCCTCCTTCTGGAGGGCTTTGGTATCGTCCTATCAGAGGACAGGATGGAGGTGGTCCAGA
>NW_019944065.1:81558-88672 GCF_002910315.2 Salvelinus sp. IW2-2015 | reverse complement strand
ATGAAACAATCCAAATTTCTTTTTGATACTGTTTTGCGAAAACTAACATAAAAGCAGCATTCCAAGAGAGGATGGCTTTCACTTCAGCAGAATGAAATTCATGAACTTCTTTTGAGGAACAAGATCATGACATTAGAAAGCAAATTACGGACTCCTCTTGAATCTGCGTATTCCCCAGGGCTTAGCTGTCCTGGGATCTGCACAGCTCTGCGAGGGCTGGGATCGGGAGAGACACTTAGTGTTTTAGTATATATCTTGACACATATGATGAAAATAATCATGGCCTCTTTAAACGCTTCAAGCTGCTACTGGATCCTATTCCTACTAAACTGCTGAAGGAGCTGCCTTCTGTGCTTGGACTTCCTATGTTGAACATAAATAACAGCTCTCTATCACCGGATGGTGGTACAAACTCACTAAAAGTGGCATGATAAACGCCTCTCTTGAACAAAGCCAAAACCTTGACCCCGGAAAATATAAAAACTATCGCCCTATATCGAATCTTCCATTCTCTCACAAAGATTTTTAGAAAAGCTGTTGCGGCAGGCAACTCATCTCTTTCTGAGACAAATATGTAATACGAATGCTTCAGTCTGGTTTTAGAACCCATCAAGCAACTGAGACTGCCTTGTGAAGGTGGTAAATGACTTTTTAAATGGCGTCAGACGAGGCTCTGCATCTGTCCTTCGTGCTACTAGACCTTAGTGCTGCTTTTGACACCATCGATCACCAACATTCTTTTTGGAGAGACTGGAAACGACAAATTGGTCTACAACGGACAAAGTTCTGGCCTGGTTTAGATCTTACTGTCGGAAAAGTATATCAGTTTGCTTCTGTGAATGGTCTGTCTTGACAAATCAACTGTACTTTCGGTGGTTTCTCAAGGTTCCGTTTTAGGACGCACTATTGTTTTCCTATATATTTTAACCTCTTGGGGATGTTATTCGTAAACTAATGTTTAACTTTCACTGCTATGCGGATGACACACAGCTGGTACATTTCAATGAAACATGGTGAAGCCCAAATTGCCCTCGCTAGAAGCATGTGTTTCAAGACATAAGGAAGTGGATGGCTGACAACTTTCTACTTTTAAACTCGGCACAAAACAGAGAATGCTTGTTCTAGGTCCAAGAAACAAAGAGATTCTTCTGTTAAATGCTGACAATTCTCATCTTGATGGTTTGTCAAGTCGTCTCAAATTAAACTGTGGAAGGACCTCGGGCGTTACTTCCTTGACCCTTATTCTCCTCTTTTGACGAACATATCAAGACTGTTCAAGGACGCTTTTTTCCATCTACGTACATTGCGAAAATCAGAAATTTTCTTCCCAAAAATGAAATGCAGACAAATTATCCATGCATTTGTTACTTCTAGGGTTAGACTACTGCAATCGCCTCTTACTTTCCGGCTACCGCGGATAAAGCACTAAATAAACTTCAGTTAGGTGCTAATTTTTAGCGGCTGCTAGAATCCTGAACTAGAAACCAATAAATTGATCAATATTACTCCAGTGCTAGCTTCCCTACACTGGCTTCCTGTAAGGCAAGGCTGATTTTCAAGGTTTTACTGTTAACCTAATAAAGCGTTACAATGGGCTTGCTCCTACCTAAGAATCTTTCCGAGTTTGTGGTCTGCCGTAGCATACCAATACGTACGCTAGCGGTCACAAGACGCAGGCCTCGCTAATTGGTCCTAGAATTTTCTAAGCAAACCAGCGGGAGGCAGGGCTTTCTCCTTAGATCTCCATTTTTATGGAACCAGTCTGCCTACTCCATGTGAGAAGAACGGCAGACTCGTTCTCAACCTTTAAGTCTTTACTGAAGACTTATCTCTTTCAGTAGGTCATATGATTGAGTGTAGTGCTGGCCCAGGAGGTGTGAGGTGAACGGAAAGGCTCTGGAGGCAACGAACCGGCCCTTGTTGTCTTGCCAGGCCGGTTCCCTCCTCTCACTCTGGATTCTATGCTCTAACCCTGTTACAGGGCTGAGTCACTGCTGGCTTTGCTGGTGCTCTTTCATGCCGTCCCTAGGAGGGGTGCCGTCACTATGAGTGGGTTGAGGTTACTGACGTGGATCTTGCCTGTCTGAGTTGGCGCCCCCGCCCTTGGTTTGTGCTGTTGGTGGAGACTTTGTGGGCTATACTCGGCCTTGTCTAGGATTGTAAGTTGGTGGTTGAGGATTTTCCTCTAGTGGGTGGCGGGGGCTGTGGCTTTGGCAAAGTGGGTGGGGTTATATCCTTCTATTTGGCCCTGTCCGGGGGTTTCTTGCGGATGGGGCCACAGTGTCTCCTGACGCTCTGGTCTCAGCCTCCAGTAATTTATGCTGCAGTAGTTTGTGTCGGGGGGCTAGGGTCAGTTTGGTACCTGAGTACTTCTCCTGTTTATCAGTGTACTGTGTGAAGGGTTAAAGTTGCTCTCTCTAATTCCTTCTCTCAGTTCTTTCTCTCTGAGAACCTGAGCCCTAGGACGATACGTCAGAGATACCGTCGGGCAATGATCGACCACGTTGCTTCCCAGTCCGCCTGGCCTTGCTGGCTATTTTCAGTTTCAAACTGTTCTTGCCTGTGGGTTTACGGAACCATTGCCCTACTGTCCCAGACCTGCTGTTTTCACTCTTTAATGATCGGCTATGAAAGCCAACTGAGATTTATTCCTGAATTATTATTTGACGCATGCTTGTCATTTATGAACATTTTTGAAAAAATCTTGGCTCTCTCTAATTTTCTCCTTCTCTCTTTTCTTCTCTCGGAGGACCTGAGCCCTAGGGACGCATACGTCGGGACTACCGGCCGTGGTGACTCTTGCTTCTCCCAGTTCGCCTGGCCTTGCTGCTTTTACCCAGTTTCAACTGTTCTGCCTGGCGGTTCTTGGAACCCTACCTGTCCCAGACTGCTGTTTTCAACTCTTTTAATGATCGGCTATGAAAAGCCAACTGAGATTTATTCCTGCTTATTATTTGACCATGCTTGGTCCATTTATGAACATTTTGAAATCTTGGCTCTCTCTAATTTCTCCTTCTCTCTTTCTTTCTCTCGGAGGACATGGGCCTAGGACCATGCGTCGGGACTGCCGCCCGTGGTGACTCCTTGCTGTCCCGTCCCGCTGGCCTGCTGCTTTACCAGTTTCAAGCTGTCTGCCTGCGGTTATGGAACCGCCACCTGTCCCACGAGCTGTTGTTTTTCAACTCTGTGATGATTCGGCTATGACCAGCCACTGAAAAATTATTTCATGATTATTATTTGACCCACATGGCTTGTCACTTATGAAATTTTTGAACATTCTTGGCCATAGTTCTGTTATAATCCATCCCGCAACAGCCAGAAGAGGACTGGCACCCCTCATGAGCCCTGGTTCTCTCTAGGTTTTCTTCTAGGTTTTGGCCTTTCCTAGGGAGTTTTTTTCCTAGCCACGCGTGCTTCTACACCTGCATTACTAGCTGTTTGGGGTTTTAGGCTGGGTGTCTGTACAGCACTTCGAGATATTAGCTGATGTAACGAAGGGCTATATAACTAATTGATTGTATTGGATTGGACACTCAGGACCATGGTAACATCCAGGCCCAGGTAACACTCAGGATCCTGGTAACACTCCAGGACCTGGTAACACTCAGACAAGGTAAACTCGGACCAGGTAACACTCAGGACCTGGTAACACTCAGGACAGGTAACACTCCGGACCTGGTAACACTCCGGACCAGGTAACACTCCAGGACCAAGGTACACTCCAAGGACTGGTTAACACTCAGGACAGGGTAAACACTCCAGACCAGGTAACACTGCCAGGACCAGGTAACACTCCAGGAGCCTGGTAACACTCCAGGACAAGGTAACATCCAGGACAGGTAACACTCCAGGACTGGTAACAACTTCCAGGACAGAGGTAACCTTCCAGGACCAGGTAACATCCAGGACCAGGTAACACTCCAGGACCTGGTAACACTTCCAGTGACTGGTAACTCCAGGACTGGTAAACACTCCAAGGACAGGTAACACTCCAGGAACGGGTAAGCATCCAGGACCTGGTAACACTCGCAGGACCTGGTAACACTCAGGAAAAACCCCTTGGGTTAACACTCCAGGACCTGGTAACACTAGGACCTGGTCATCACTCAGGACGCAGTAAACTCCGGACCAGGTAACCACTCCAGGACCAGGTAACACTCCAGGACAAGGTAACACTCCAGGCCCGGTAACATCCAGGACAGGTAACAACTCAGGACTGGTACTCCCAGGACCTGGTAACACTCCAGGACCTGGTACACTACCAGGACCAGGTTAACACTCCAGGACCTGGTAACACTCCAGGACCTGGTAAACACTCCAAGGACCTGGTAACACTTCCAGGACCAGGTAACACTCCAGGCAAGGTAACACTCCAGGACCCTGGTAACACTCAGGACCAGGTAAGCACTCCAGGAGCCAGGTAACACTCCAGGGCCAGGTTAACACTCCAGGACAAGGTAACACTCCAGGACCTGGTACACTCCCCAAGGAACCCTGCCGCCAAAAAATATAAAAAACACTCCAGGATCCAGGTTAACACTTCAGGAGCAGGTACACTGCCAGGACAGGTAACATCCAGGACCTGGTAACACTTCAGGACCTGGTAACACTCCAGGACAGGTAACACTTCCAGGACCAGGTAACACTCCAGGACAAGGTAACACTTCAGGGCCTGGTAACACTCAGGGCCTTGGTAACACTCCAGGACCTGGTAACCTCAGGGCCTGGTAACACTCAGGAGCCTGGTAACACTCCAGAAAAGGATGGTAAACACTCCAGGTTACCAGGTAACATCAGGACCTGTAACACTCCAGGAACTGGTAAACTCCGGACCAGGTACACTCGGACCAGGTAAACTCCAGGACTGGTAACACTCCGGACCAGGTAACACTTCCAGGACCTGGTATACTCAGACCTGGTAACACTCCAGGAACCTGGTAACACTCCAGGGCAGGTAACTACTCCAGGACCCTGGTAACACTCCAGACGCAGGTAACACTCCAGGACCAGGTAAACACTCCCGGATCCTGGTAACACTGCCAGGACCTGGTAACACCACAGGGCAGGTTTTAACACTCCCGGACCTGGTAACACTCCAGGACCTGGTTAACACTCTCCAGGACCAGTAAACACTCAGGACCTGGTAAAGCCACTCCAGGGCCAGGCTAACACTCCAGACCTGGTAACACTCCGGACTGGTAATAAACCTCCAGACCTGGTAAACAACTCCAGGACAGGTAACTCCCAGGACTGTAACACTCCAGGACGCAGGTAACACTCAGGACCTGGTAACACTCCAGGACCTGGTAACACTCCAGGACCAGGTCAACACTCCAGGACCTGGTAACAATTCCAGGCCAGGTAACACTGCCAGGACCTGGTAACACTCAAGGACTGGTTAACACCTCCAGGACTGGTAACACTCCCAGGGCAGGTAACACTCCAGACCTGGTAACACTCCAGGACCCTGGTAACACTTCCAGGACAGGTAACACTCGCAGGGCCAGGTAACACTCCAGGACTGGTCACTCCAGGACCTGGTAAACACTCAGGATCCTGGTAACACTCCAGGACTGGTCCACACTCGCAGGACCAGGTAACACTCCGGACCTGTAACATCCAGGACCTGGTAACACTTCCAGGACCTGGGTAACACTCCAGGACCAGGTAACACTCCAGGACTCAGGTAACACTCAGGAACAGGTCAAAGTCCAGACCTGGTAACACTCCAGGACAAGGTAAACTCCAGGACTGGTAACACTCCAGGACCTGGTAACATCCAGGACCTGGTAACTGTGCCAGGACCAGGTTTAACACTCAGGACCAGGTAACCTCCAGACCAGGTAAACACTCCAGGACCTGGTAACACTCCAGGACCTGGTAACACTCCAGGACCTGGTAACCTCCAGACAAGGTAACACTCTAGGCCAGGTAAGCACTCCAGTGGAGCTGGTAACCCAGGCCCTGGTAAACTGCCAGGACCTGGTAACCTACCAGGACCTGGTAACACTCGCAGGACAGGCAACACTTCCAGGACCAGGTAAACAACTCCAGGACCTGGTAACACTCCAGGACCTGGTAACACTCAGGAACCAGGTACACTCCAGGACCAGGTAACACTCCGGACCTGGAACACTCGCAGGACCTGTAACACTCGCAGGACCTGGTAAATCCCAGGACCAGGTAACACTCCAGGCCAGGTAACATCCAGGTCCTGGTAAGACTCCCAGGACCAAGGTAAACTCCAGGACCTGGTAACACTCAGGCCCAGGTAACACTACCAGGCCAGGTAAACACTGCCAGGACCAGGTGACCACTCAGGAACCTGGGTAACACTCCAGGACCTGGTAAACACTCGCAGGACCCTGGTACATGCCAGGACCAGGTAAACTCCAGGACCAGGTAACACTCCGGACTGGTAACACTCCAGGTACCTGGTAAACACTCCAGGACCTGGTAACACCCAGGAACCTGGCCTAACCCAAAGACTTTCTTCTGTCCCTCCACCATCTTTTACAGCTGGTGTGGTTGTGTTGTGTGTGTGTGTATAATGTGTGGTCATCTCCACGATGACAGTGGTGTTTTTTATTGATCATGCTCCACGGTGAAGAGTGTGGTTTTATCAATTCATCTTTCACGGTGACAGAGTGTTTTTATTGGTCATCTCCACGATGACAGAATGTGTTTTTATTGATCATCTCCACGGTGACAGAGTGTGTTTTTATTGATCATCTCCACGGTGACAGAGTGTGTTTTTATTGATCATCTCCACGGTGACAGAGGTTGTTTTTATCGATCATCTCCACGGTGACAGTGTTGATCATTACTCTTGGCATTATGTTTAGAGGGGGCAGTTATGTTCAGTTTGTGGATATTATGGCAGGGTTAAAAGGGTAGAGGAGCAATCAGATCTTTATCTCTCTGTAAGGGTAGAGGGGAGATCAGGTCTTTATCTCTCTATAAGGATAGAGGGGAGATCAGATATTTATCTCTCTAAAAGGATAGAGGGGAGATCAGGTCTTTATCTCTCTATAAGGATAGAGGGGAGATCAGATATTCATCTCTCTATAACGGTAGAGGGGAGATCAGATCTTTATCTCTCTATAAGGGTAGA
>NW_019944065.1:70685-80273 GCF_002910315.2 Salvelinus sp. IW2-2015 | reverse complement strand
CAGATCTTTATCTATCTATAAGGGTAGAGGGGAGATCAGGTCTTTATCTCTCTATAAGGATAGAGGGGAGATCAGGGCTTTATCTCTCTATAAGGGTAGAGGGGAGATCAGATCTCTGTCTGAAAGGGGAGATCAAATATCTCTCTGAAAGGGTAGAGGGGAGATCAAATATCTCTCTGAAAGGGTAGAGGGGAGCCTGGGTGTAGGGTTTGCAATCAAAAATACAGATTTTGACCAATGGGTGACATAATACGTTAATTGTGTAGATACTCCCCCGAGAGAACCAATGGTACAAACCTCATGGGCGCCGAAGACGCGGATGTTGATTAAGGCATCCCCCCGCACCTGTCTGATTCAGAGGGGTTGCGTTAAATATGGAAGACACATTTCAGTTGAAGGCATTCAGTTGTTCAACTGACTAGATATCCCTCTTTACTTTCCCTTTCATGTATATATTATAATCCATTCACATGTTATTGGAATTTATACCATTGTAGGACGGAAAGAATTTAGCCGAGTAAATCAATGGAGGCCAGTGGGAAAAAAGTGGTTATAATTAATAAATCTGGGAAATAGCATGGCATCAGCGATGATGGACGCTGTGAGAGACGTTAAAGCTAACTGACTAGGCTCACCATTGAACGCGTCATCTTTCATCTCGAACCCAGAGGACATAAAATAATATAGAGGTAAGATAGATATTTGAGACATGACAGTATTATAGTATTGTGTATTGTAGTATTTTCATATTTTAGAATTTGATGTTTATAATAATGAAAAATGTATTTAATTACAATTTCTGTTCTGTTTCTAGAAGATTTCTCTCAAATAACATTGGAGCGTTGAGCGTACCACACGTTTTTAAAATCATTTTCTAAGTCTTTCTATATGCAGTTCAGCTCCTTAGTTTTGCCTTTTTTGCGACACGAGGAAACAACTTTGCAGAGGACCACCACAACATGTCCTGTCCTGAACAGTCGCTGCTAACAAACCGGTATCCACTCTGTCAACAGATCTCCATGCTTACCCTCGGACCTCTTAGGTTACTGATGGTATCTTAGAGAAAGACCGCACTGAATAATTCAGAACATGAAGAATCATATTTGTCTTGGTAAATTGCATTTTATAACATAAGGAAGTGAAATTTCATTAGCGAAGGGTGTTTTCACCCATTCTGGGCAGAGTGGGTGGTCACCTACCGAGGGATCATCAAGTAGATTTAGCCACGGGATGATTTTGTCTTGACTGGATGGTCAGGGGGAGGGGGGGGGGGGGGGTGCTGAACATAAATTACATTATTTGTAGACTGCAATTGGACCACAGTACACCAAACAGATATAATATTGACTAAACATAATCCTTTCCAAACTTGCTTACATCTGTATACGATATCACATATACAGTATCTGTGTATTATACGTGGGGAATACTTTTTGGACAGATATCTAATTAAAAACCACTTGGAGTTGATTTGCTGGTATTTTTACAGTCTTTTATGTCCCCTAATAAATAAAAATTTTGAAATATAAATGATATACAGTAATATATATTTTTTTTAAATCCAGAAAACTTAAAACTTCACCCAGTTGGGGGTGTTGGGTTAGCTTGGGGGAGCTGACCATGTAACCTTCCTGTTCCAGATCTACTAGGTGTTGGGTTAGCTTGGGGAGCTGACAGGTCCGTCCAGTTCCAGCCTACTAGGTTTGGGTTAGCTTGGGGAGCTGACAGGTACTTCCTGTTGCAGGCCTACTAGGTGTTGGGGTTAGACCTACTAGGTGTTGGTTTAGTCTTGGGGAGCTGACAGGTACTTCCTGTTCCAGACCTACTAGGTGTGTTGGGTTAGCTTGGGGTAGCTGCAGGTTACCCTTCCTGTTCCAGACCTACTAGGTGTTGGGTTGCTTGGGGAGCTGCCAGGTACCTTCTCTGTTCCAGACCTACTAGGTGTTGTTCGCTTGGGGAGCTGACAGGTACTTTTCCTGTTCCAGGCCTACTAGGTGTTGGGTTTAGCTTGGGGAGCTGACAGGTTCCTTCCTGTTCAGTCCTACTAGGTGTTGGGTTAGCTTGGGGAGCTGACAGGTACTTCCTGTTCAGACCTACTAGGTGTTGGGTTACTTGGGGACTGACAGGTACTTCTCTTCCAGACTACTAGGTGTTGGGTTAGCTTGGGGAGTGACAGGTACCTTCCTGTTCCAGACCTACTAGGTGTTGGTTAGCTTGGGGAGCTGACAGGTACTCTGTCACGACTCTACTAGGTGTTGGGTAGCTTGGGGAGCTGACAGGTACCTTCCTTTCAGGCCTACTAGGTTGTTGGGTAGCTTGGGGAGCTGACAGGTACCTTCCTGTTCCAAGACCTATAGGTGTTGGTGTTTGCGTTGGGGAGGCTGAGTGACAGGTACCTTCCTGTTCCAGACCTACTAGGTGTTGGGTATGCTTGGGGAGCTGACAGGTACTTCTGTTTCCAGACTACTAGGTGTTGGGTTGCTTGGGGAGCTGACCAGGTTACCTTCCTGTTCCATGGCCTACTGGTGTTGGGTTAGCTTGGGGGAATCTGACAGGTACCTTCCTGTTCCAGGCCTACTAGGTGTTGGGTTAGCTTGGGGAGCTGACAGGTTCCTTCCTGTTCCAGGCAAGGTGACTCGTCATTAAGAGAGTACACTCAAGTCAGCCACTTCTGTTCCACACAGTCCTTATCAGTGGCCAGTGTGCTGTAGGGGAGCGGGGTAATGTCTCTAATGAATGTCACCTTCTGCTCTGCTCATTATGCCATTACAACCCGAGAGAGGAATTAATTACATATGAACAGACCATGCTGGGCCATACCCATTTGAAGGGTCCTTCATTTACAATGGCTAGAGATCTGTGGTGGAGAGAAACACAGAGGCTGTTTGGGAGTCTCTTTTCTCAATTAGATTTGCTCAAAGGTCAAAGTTCATGGAGTAGATTTGGCGAGGAGAGTGTATGTGGATGGACATGTGCTTTTTACTGCAGTGGGATAAATCAGGGTCACACAGAGTGTTTCTTGGTAGTCTTAAACAAATCTACTTTGAAACAAAAGTTTTTACCTCACACAAATTGTTACGGGCTTAAAAAAAAATAAGGCTCCTGCACCATGTCAGATTACATCCCAATATTACACTTTATATACATCACAGAAGACTGAAATATAACCACACCGTTTGACATAGAAACAGCATATTTTCAGCGTGTTTAAAAAAATAATATTTATTAATTATGGAATTATGATTAATAACACTCCACCCACGAGGCCACTAGAAAGGGGTACATGAGCCGATCCTTCTCCGCTCAAATCATTAGGCAACTGATGTTTACAGGGGTGGATCCCAAAATAATTTATGTTTACAGGGGTGGATCCTAAAATAAATGTGTAAAGTGCTCAAAACAAATTCAGTTAGTTGTGCAATATATATTATTGTTACGTCTACTCCCTCTCCGGCCTCTAGGTCATCAGGCTGCTGATTATCCAGCACACCTGTCACCATCGTCAAGCGCACCTGTCACCATCGTCAAGTACACCAGCGCCTCATGACACTCACCTGGACTCCATCCCCTCCTTGATTACCTTCCCTATATCTGTCACTCACCTGGACTCCATCACCTCCTTGATTACCTTCCCTATATCTGTCACTCACCTGGACTCCATCACCTCCTTGATTACCTTCCCTATATCTGTCACTCACCTGGACTCCATCCCCTAAGAGAGAGTTTAGTTTTGCCTTCTTTTTTGCGACAACGAGGAAACAATTTGCAGAGGACCCCACAACATTTGTCCTGACAGTCGCTGCGACAAACCGGTATCCCTCTGTCAACAGATCTCATTGCTTACCGGACCTCTTTAGGTTACTGATGGTATCTTAAGAAAGACACGCACTGAATAATTCGAACATGAAGAATATATTTGCTTGGTATTGCATTTCTATAACATAAGGACAGTGAAAATTTCATTAGCGAACGGGTGTTTCACCCATTCTGGGAGGTGGGTGGTCCCCTACCGTAGGGATCAGCAAGTAGATTTAGCCAACGGATGATTTTGTCTTGAACTGGATGGGTCAGGGGGAGGGGGCGGGGGGGTGCTGAACATTAAATTACAATTAATTTGTAGACCTGCAATTGGACCAACAAAACACCAAACAGATCTAATATCTTGACGAAAACATCAATCCTTCCAAACTTGCTTACATCTGTATAGATATCACATTCTACAGTATCTTGGTGATATTATACGGGGGAATACTTTGACAGAGTATCCTAAATTAAAAACCACTTGGAGTTGATTTTGCTGGTATTTTTTACAGTCTTTTATGTCCCCTAATAAATAAAACATTGTTGAAATATAAATGATAACAGTAATATATATATTTTTTAAGATCAGAAAACTTAAAACTTCACCCAGTTGGCGGGCTGTTTGGGTTAGCTTGGGGAGCTACATGTACCTTCCTGTTCCAGATCTACTGGTGTTGGTTTGCTTGGGGAAGCTGACAGGTACGCTCCCAGTTCCCAGGCCTACTAGGTGTTGGGTTAGCTTGGGAAGCTGACAGGTACTTCCTGTTGCAGGCCACTAGTGTTGGTGACCTACTAGGGTTGGTTAGCTTGGGGAGCTGCAGGTACCTTCCTGTTCCATCCTACTAGTGTTGGGTTAGCTTGGGTAGCTGACAGTCCTTCGCTTCAACCTACTGGTGTTTGGGTTAGCTTGGGGAGTGACAGGCTACCTTCCTGTTCCGGACCTACTAGGGTGTTGGGTTAGCTTGGGACGGCACAGGTACCTTCCTGTTTCCAGGCCTCTAGGTGTTGGGTTAGCTTGGGGAGCTGACAGGTTTCTTCCTGTTCCAGTTCTGTGTTGGTTAGCTTGGGGAGCTGACAGGTACCTTTCCTGTTCCAGGACCTACTAGGTGTTGGGTTAGCTGGGGAGCTGACAGGTACCCCCTTCGCTCTGTCCAGACCCTACTAGGGTTTGGTTAGCCTTTGGGAGTGCACAGGTACCTTCCTGTCGACCTACTAGTGTTGGGTTGCTTGGGGAGCTGACAGGTACTCTCCTGTTCCAGACGCTGACTAGGTGTTGGTTAGCTTGGGGAGTGACAGTACGCTTCCTTTCCAGCGCTACTAGGTGTTGGGTAGCTTGCGGGAGCTGACAGGTACCTTCTAGTTCCAGACCTACTAGGTGTGTTAGTCTGGGGAGCTGACAGGTTACCTTCCCTGTCCAGGCCTACTAGGTGTTGGTTAGCTTGGGGAGCTGACAGGTACCTTCCTGGTTCCAGACCTACTAGGTGTTGGGTTAGCTTGGGGAGCTGACAGGTAACCTTCCTGTTTCCAGACCTACTAGGTGTTGGGTTTAGCTTGGGAACTGACAGTACCTCCTGTTCCGGCCTACTAGGTGTTGGGTTGCGTTTGGGAGCTGAAGGCTTCTCCTGTTCAGGCAAGCGTGACCGTCATTAAGAGAGTACCCAGTCGCACTTCGTGTTCCCACAGTCCTTATCAGTGCCAGTGTGCTGTAGGGGAGCGGGGAAGTAATGTCCTCTAATGAATGTCACCTTCTGCTCTGCTCATTATGCCATTACAACCACAGAGAGGAAATCTAATTACTATGAAACGACCATGCTGGCCATACCCATTTGAAGGGTCCTTCATTTACAATGGCTAGAGAATCTGTGGTGCGAGAGAAACACAGAGGCTGTTTGGGAGTCTCTTTCTCAATTAGATTTGCTCAAGGTCAAAGTTTCATGGAGCTAGAGGTTTGGCGAGGAGAGTGTATTTGGCATGGACATGTGCTTTTCCTGCAGTGGAGCATAAATCAGGTCACACAGAGTGTTGTCCTTGGATAGTCTTAAACAAATCTAGTTGTTGAAACACCTAAAAGTTATTACCCACACAAATTGTTACGGCGGGCTAAAAAAAATACAGGCTCCTGCACCATGTCAGAATTACAATCCCACAATATTAACTTTATATACTCACAGAAACTGAAGTAACCACACCCGTTTGAGACATAGAAACAGCATATTTTCAGGCGTGTTTAAAACCCAAACTATATTATTAATTATGGAAATTATGATTATAACAGCTCACCAACGAGGCCACAGAAAAGGGGTACATGAAGCCGATCCTTCTCGACTCAAATCATTAGGCAACTGACTGTTTACAGGGGTGGATTCCCAAAATAATTTAATGTTTTACAGGGGTGGATCCTAAAAAAATGTGTAAAGTGCTCAAAAACAAATTCAGTTAGTTGTGCAATATATATTATTGTTACGTCTACTCCCTCTCCGGCTCTAGGTCAAGGCTGCTGATTATCCAGCACACCTTGTCACCATCGTCAAGCGCACCTGTCACCATGTCAAGTACACCAGCGCCTCATGACACTCACACTGACCCATCCCCTCCTTGATTACCTTCCATATTCGTCACTCACCTGGACTCCATCACCTCCTTGTATTACTTCCCTATATCTGTCACTCCCTGGACTCCATCACCTCCTTGATACCTTCCCTATATCTGTCACTCACCTGGACTCCATCGCCCTCCTTGATTACCTTCCCCTATATCTGTCCTCCCTGGACTCATCACCTCCTTGATACCTTCCCTATATCTGTCACTCACCTGGACTCCATCACCTCCTTGATTACCATTCCCTATATCTGTCATCACCTGGACTCATCACCTCCTTGATTTATCTTCGCATATATCTGTCACTCACCTGACTCATCACGCTCCTTGATTATCTTGCCTATATCTGTTCACTCACCTGGACTCCATCACCTCCTTGATTATCTTCCCTATATCTGTCCCCACCTGGTTCTCCATCACCTCCTTGAATTTCTTCCTATATTGTACCTCACCCTGGACTCATCACCTCCTGTTACTCCCTGTATCTGTCACTCACCTGGACTCCATTCACACTCTTGATTACCTTCCCTCTATCTGTTCAGCTCACCTGGACTCATCACCCCTCCGTTGATTACCTTCCCTATAATCTGGTCCCTACCTGGACTCCATCACCTCCTTGATTATTTTCCTATATCTGTCACCTACCGCTTGGTTCTCTTCCTCAGGTCGTTATCGCTCTTTTTTCACATGTCGGTGCGTTGTTTGTGTTTGTTGTTTATTGTTTGTTTGTTTATTAAACATATGATTCCCTGAACTTGCATTCCCGACCTCTCAGCGCCTCGTTACAATTATAGATAAAACAATAATTAACATATTGCTTTTAAACGTGTGTATGTTTTTCTCTCTACAAACAAAAGCTGATTCAAAAGTGGTTGTGACAGATTTCAAAACTCTTCCGTGGTAGGATACACATGACTGTTCTCCATGAGGAGGAGGGCGGAGAACTCTCTAAAAACTGACATCTTCTCCAACACTTAGGTTTCCGGGTCACGGAGGAGAGAGGAGGGAGAACAGCAGGAGAGGACAGAAGAGAGAGGACGTAGGAGGAGGATGGAGAGGGAGGACAGACGACAGAGGAAAGAGGATGGAGACAGAGAGAGAGGACAGAGGAGAGAGGACGGAGACGAGGAGGAGGCGGAGAGAGGAGGAAGAGACGGAGAGAAAGAAGAGAGAGGACGGAGGAAGAGAGGAGTAGGAGGGAGGATGGAGAAGGATGACGGAGAAGAGAGGATGTAAGGAGGGAGGATGGAGAAGAGAGGACGAGAGGAAAGAGAAGGGAGGAGGGAGGATGGAGGATGGAGGACGGAGAAGAGAGGTGGAGGAGAGAGGACGGAGGCAGAAGAGAGAGGACGGAGAAGAGAGGACGCGAGGGGAAGAGGATGGAGGAGAGAAAACGGAGAACAGAGGCATAAGAGAGGACGGAGACATAAGAGAGAGGACATGAGAAGAGAGGACGGAGGCAGGGAGGACAGAGGACAGAGTACAGAGGACAGAAGAGAGAGGACGGAGGACAGAGGAGGGAGGAGGAGATGGAGAAATGATGAGGAGAAGAGAGGATGTAGGAGGGAGGATGGAGAAGAGAGGAACGGAGGAAAGAGAAGGGAGGAGGGGGATGGAGGATGGAAGACGGAGAAGAGAGGATGGAGGAGGGAGGATGGAGAAGAGAGGACGGAGGACGGAGGACGGAGTGTTACCAGGTCCTGGAGTGTTACTGGTCTGGAGTGTTACAGGTCCTGTCTGTACTGTCTTGTGTGTGTGTGTGGTGTGTTTGTCTGTCTGTTGTGTGTGTGTGGGTGTGGTATCTGTCTGTCATTCTGAGAGAGAGGAGAGAGAGAGAGAGATATAGGGAGGGAGAGGAGAAAGAAAGACGAAGAGAGGGAGGGGAGAGGGAGAGGGAAGAGAGGAGAGAGAGACAGAGATGGGGAGGGAGAAGAGAGAATGAAGAGAGGAGGGGGAGAGAGAGAGGTAGAGACTAGAACAGTCTGCAGCACCCGGCCTTACTTACTAGAATCTGAATTCAAAATGTCTACTGTTTCTGATGATTCTGCTTCTGTCAACCAATGAGGGCAGCACCTAATCTTCTGCGACAGATCTGCCAGACCTGGACCTGACAGACTGACCTGACAGACGCTGGACCCTGACGAAACCTGGGCCCTGACAGACCTGGCCCTGACAGACCTGGGCCCTGACAGCCCTGGGCCCTGACAGAACTGGACCCATTGACAGACTGGGCCCATGGACAGACCTGGCGCCCTGACAGACCTGGGCCCTGACACCCGACCTGGACCCTGACAGACCTGGGCGCCTGACAGACCTGGGCCCTGACAGACCTGGGCCCTGACAGACCTGGGCCCTGCCAGACCGGGCCCTGGACAGACCTGGACCTGACAGACCTGGGAACCCTGACAGACCTGGCCTGACAGACTGGAACTGACAGACGCTGGGACCACTGACAGACTGGGCCCTGACAGACCTGGCGACCCTGAAAGACCATGGGCCTGACAGACCTGGGCCCTGCACAGCCTGGCCCTGACAGCCTGGACCTGACAGACTGACCCTGACAGACTGGACCTGACAGACCTGGACCCTGACAGACCTGGACCCACAGACCTGGAACTGACAGACGCTGGGCCCTGACAGACCTGGACCCTGACAGACCTGCCCTGACAGACCTGGCCCTGACAGACCTTGGACCTGAACCGACCTGCAACCTGGCGACTGGCCTGACAGACCTGGGCCCTGACAGACAAAATCTAGTATAACGAAGATAATGGTGTCAAAAAAAGTCAATTGCCAGGACCACAAATACAATTCCTTCTACATCACCGTTGCCTAGAGCACACAAAAAACAACAACCATTCCCTTTATGGTAGCTGAGGTCTGGGTCTGCTCACCAACCAAATTTTCACAATCACCAAATTTGAGACTCTGCATGCAGAATTTTGCAAAATAGATCATCTGTGTACAACATAAAACACCAAACAATGCATTCAGAGCAGCAAATGGGCCGAAACCCGCTAATTTATCAAAATCCATAAAGAGACGTTAAATTCTACAAGGGAAGCGTTTCCCATCGCCATCACTACAGAGAGATGAACTGAGAAGAGTCCCTAAGCAAGCTGGTCCTGTGGCTCTGTTCACAAACACTAAACGACCCACAGAGCCCCAGGACACAACACAATTAGACCC
>NW_019944065.1:64650-70660 GCF_002910315.2 Salvelinus sp. IW2-2015 | reverse complement strand
ACCTCCTTCATAACACCTCTCCAATATATCGATCACTCACCTGAGAACGTCCACCCACTCCTTGTTATCTACCTTCCCCCACTATCTAGTCCCTCCCGCATGGGACCCCATGCAGTTCTCTCCTTGATTACCTTTCCCTCACTATATCCTGTCACTCACCTGCGACGCCATCACCTCCTTGATTACTCATCCCAATTATTATCTCGTCAACTCACCTGTGACATTCCATCACCCTCCCTTCTTTGGATTTGAATCTTACCAAGATCTATCACTGCACCTGACTTCCATTCACCATCCGGCTAATATCGATTCCTCCATTAGTATCTTGTCACTGCACGCAATTTCGCGGACTACTCCATCACCTCCCCCTGACTTTTAAATATCCTTTGCCCCGTAATATCTCGTCCATACGACCTCTGTCCCATCAGCCTCTCTTGATCATCTGTCGCGCAGTTACTATCGGCTCCCTCACGGACTACGCATCACCCACTCCTTGGATCTCTACCATTGCCACTCCTGTATCAGATCATAGTGCAGACTCCACCTTGACTTTTCCATCAAACTCTTCCCTTGTAATTATACACCTTCCCTCTTTCGTATCTGGATCACTCTTATGACCTTTCGAAACATCCATCACGCGCCTGATTTGACCCTCTCCCAATAACACTCTTCTCCTCAAACCCTGGTGACTCACTCAACTCTACCTCGCATGATCTCATCCCTTCCTATTATATCCACCCATCCCTCACTTTAGGTCTTGTCTGAAAGATAATGCCTCCATGGTGATGTTACCGACTCGTGCGTTTCATCTACGCTGCGCTTGCTTTTTTGTTTTGTTGGTTATTATATGTTTTGTTTTTATTAAAACATTTGAATTCCTCTGAACATTGACTTTCCACGAACATCTTCAGGCTGCCCACTCGTATTACAATATTATCAGATCATCCGAAAAACAATTATTTAATACTCATACCAATTGACTTTCTAAACTGCATGGTACTTTTATATACGCTTCGACATAATACAAAAAGCTGATTCAACTGGTCTTTTGAGTGACAGAAATCTTCACAAACCTCATAATCCTCTTTGAATGCCAAGATACACATAAGAACATTGTTACTACCAATAAAGAGGAGAGGGAGAAACTCTACTCAAAAAAACTGAAATCTACTGCTCGCCCTACTACATACGCACATACCTCCCTGAGGTTTCCTTCTTCACGAGTGGTTCACGTGATGATGTGAAGGAGGAGAGCAGATGAGTTGCACACCGAAAGCGAACAGGAGGAATCCACTGAGACCCGTATCGACGTACGAAGACCGTCAAAGAGAACCAAGATGTGAGTATAGCGAAACGCATCTCGAGACGTACTCTAGGAGTATGATAAGAACGCCAAGTATCGATGACGAACAAGGACGATGCAGCATCTGGATACAAGTAAAGTAGACCTTATGCACATGGGCAGGTCAACAGGCAGTGATATAGAGGCTCATCGCAATCTAGGAGCAGCTGTATGCTTCTAGAACCTCCGTGGACTGGAGAACAGAAGAAAGAGGACGGAGCAATGAGTAAGGAGTAGGATGGAGAAAAGGGATGACGGAGAAGAGAGATTAGGAGGGAGATGTGGAAGAGAGGACGGAGGAAAGAGAAGGAGGAGGGAGATGAACTAAATCATGAGAAAACAAAAAGATAATTACTTGACACACTGGAAAGAATTAACAAAACAACTGAGCAAACTAGAATGCTATTTGGCCCTAAACAGAGAGTATGCAGTGGCAGAATACCTGACCACTGTGACTGACCCAAACTTAAGGAAAGCTTTGACTATGTACAGACTCAGTGAGCATAGCCTTGCTATTGAGAAAGGCCGCCGTAGGCAGACATGGCTCTCAAGAGAAGACAGGTTATGTGCACACTGCCCACAAAATGAGGTGGAAACTGAGCTGTACCTCCTAACATTCTGCCAAATGTACAGCCATACTAGAGACACACATTTCCCTGAGATTACACAGACCCACAAAGAATTAGAAAACAAACCCAATTTTGATTAGCTCCCTTATCTACTGGGTGAAATATCACAGCAGCAATATTTGTGACCTTTTGCCACAAGAAAAGGGCAACCAGTGAAGAACAAACAACATTGTAAATACAACCCATATTTATGTTTATTTATTTTCCCTTTTGTACTTTAACTATTTACACATCATTACAACACTGTATATAGACATAATAWGACATTTGAAATGCATTTATTATTTTGGAACTTTTGTAAGTGTCAGGACTTCTAGAAGTAGTAGGTGGAGGAGTCAGGCGCAGAGAGCAGGGTAGTTTGATACGTGGATATTTATTCCCAAACAACAGAGTGTTGGTCAACGCCACACACACGGGCGCTAAAAGACCCAGTCCAAAACAAACAGGACGAAACGGTTCGGGAAATAAAATACACAAAAATACACACCAATAACAGAAAAACAAGCCCGCACAAAAGCCGGCGGGCCTACCGGGTTTAAATAGCCCAAAACCAAAACCCAAACAAGAAACAGGTGCACTAATCAGACAACACTAAATGAAACAGAAAAGGGTATCGGTGGCAGCTAGTAGGCCGGCGACGACGACCGCCGAGCGCCGCCCGAACAGGAAGAGGCACCATCTTCGGCGGAATTCGTGACAGTGAGTGTAATGTTTACTGTTAATTTTTGTATTGTTTATTTCACTCTTGTTTATTATCTATTTCACTAACTTTGACCAAACAAACATATGTTTCCCATGCCAATAGAGCCCTTAAATTGAGTTGAATTGAGAGATGAAGAGAGGGAGGGGGAGAGGGAGAGAGACAACGAGAAGGAGAGGGAGGGAGAGAGACAAAGAGAGGGAGGGGAGAAGGAGAGGGAGGGAGGGAGACCGGGAGAGAGAGAGGGTGAGAGAGACAAAGAGAGGGAGGGGAAGAAGGCAGAAGGCAGAAGGAGAGAGAGAGGAGAGAGGATAGAGAGAGAGAGAGAGAGAGAGAGAGAGAGAGAGAGAGGAGAGAGAGGGAGGGGAAGGAGAGGGAGGGAGGGAGACGAAGAGAGGGAGGGTGAGAGAGACAAGAGAGGGAGGGGAGAAGGAGAAGGAGAGAGAGAGAGAGAGAGAGAGAGAGAGAAGAGAGAGAGAGAGAGAGAGAGAGAGAGAGAGAGAGAGAGAGAGAGAGAGAGAGAGAGAGAGGACGAAGAGAGGGAGGGAGAGAGGGAGGGAGGGAGGAGGGAGGGAGGGAGGGAGGGAGGGAGGGAGGGAGGGAAGGGAGGAGGAGGGAGGGAGGGAGGGAGGGAGGGAGGGAGGGAGGGAAGGGAGGGAGGGAGGGAGGGAGGGAGGTGAGAAATCTGTTGCTATAGTAACCTGAAGTGCTATAGCTCCTCCTGCATTTTTGAGAGACGTCCGGGCTTTTGTGTGACGTGTAGAATGAATGTGTGTTCATCCACCTCACTCCAGGCAGGAGAGGAGGACATCCCCCATCACTGAGGGAGAGAGGGAAAGATAGAGAGAGAGAGGGATATTATATATATAGAGAGAGGTGGAAAGATAGAGAGAGAAAGAGACAGGGAGGAGAGAGAGAGAAGAGAGAGAGAGGGGGAAAGATATAGACAGGGAAAAGAGAGAGAGAGAGAGAGAGAGAGATAGAGTGGGAAAGATTGAGAGAGAGAGAGGGAAAGATTTGAGAGAGAGAGAGGGAAATATATAATATATATATATAGAGAGAGAGGGAAATATAATAATATATATATATATATTAGAGAGAGAGGGAAATATAGAGAAAGGGAGAAAGAGAGAAAAGATGGAGACAGACAGAGAGAAAGGTGATAAACTGTAACCACATAATGCACTGCATGGTGCTGTGATTGTGTCAGGTATCCAGTTCTGTTGGGAGACTCGACTGTGGAGAGAGAAACATCCCGCTGTGAGAACACAAACACGCAGGCAGGTCAATTCTGCCATGTCTGAGACAAACACACAGGCAGGTCAGCTCTGCCATGTCTGAGACAAAAACACACAGGCAGGTCAGCTCTGCTGTCTGTCTGAATTGTGATGGTTACTACTTCTTTTACTACTTCTCCGACTATCTGTTTCTGCTAGCTGACCACCTCATTCTCTGACTATCTGTTTCTGCTACTGCCCACCTCATTCTCTGACTATCTGTTTTCTGTACTGCCCACCTCATTCTCTGACTATCTGTTTCTGCTACTGCCCACCTCATTCTCTGGACTATCTGTTTCTACTACTGCCCACCTCATTCTCTGATATCTGTTTCTGCTACTGCCCACCTCATTCTATGATTATCTGTTTCTACTACTGCCCACCCTCATTCTCTGACTTCTGTTTCTGCTGCTGCCCACCTCATTCTCTCACTATCTGTTTCTGCTACTGCCCACCTCATTCTATGATTATCTGTTTCTGCTACTGCCACCTCATTCTCTGACTATCTGTTTCTGCTACTGCCACCTCATTCTACGACTATCTGTTTCTGCTGCTGCCCACCTCATTCTCTGACTATCTGTTTCTGCTACTGCCCACCTCATTCTCTGACTATCTCTTTCTGCTACTGCCCACCTCATTCTATGATTATCTGTTTCTGCTACTGCCCACCTCATTCTATGATTATCTGTTTCTGCTACTGCCACCTCATTCTATGATTATCTGTTTCTGCTACTGCCCACCTCATTCTCTGACTATCTGTTTCTACTACTGCCCACCTCATTCTCTGACTATCTGTTTCTACTACTGCCCACCTCATTCTCTCACTATTGTTTCTACTACTGCCCACCTCATTCTCTCACTATCTGTTTCTACTACTGCCCACCTCATTCTCTGATTATCTGTTTCTGCTCTGCCCACCTCATTCTCTGACTATCTGCTTCTGCTACTGCCCACCTATCTCTGACTAATCTGTTCTGCTGCTGCCCACCTCATCTCTCTGACTATCTGTTTCTACTACTGCCACCTCATTCTCTGACTATCTGTTTCTGCTACTGCCACCTCATTCTCTGACTATCTGTTTCTGCTACTGCCACCTCATTCTCTGACTATCTGTTTCTACTACTGCCCACCTCATTCTCTCACTATCTGTTTCTATACTGCCACCTCATTCTCTGACTATCTGTTTCTGCTACTGCCCACCTCAATTCTCTGACTATCTGTTTCTGCTGCTGCCGCCCTCATTCTGCCACTATCTGTTTCTACTACTGCCCACCTCATTCTCTGACTATCTGTTTCTGCTACTCACCCTCATTCTCTGACTATCTGTTTCTGCTCGCTGCCACACTCATTCTCTGATTATCTGTTTCTGCTACTGCCCACCTCATTCTCTGACTATCTGTTTCTACTACTGCCCACTCATTCTCTGACTATCTGTTTTCTTACTGCACCTCATCTTCACTACTGTTCTACTACTGCCCACTCATTCTTCTCACTATCTGTTTCTACTACTAGCCCACCTCATTCTCTGATTATCTTGTTTCTGCTACTGCCCACCTATTCTCTGACTATCTGCTTCTGCTACTGCCCACTCTCATTCTCTGACTATCTTGTTTCTGCTGCTGCCCACCTCATTCTCTGACTATCTGTTTTACTACACTGCCCACCTCATTCTCTGACTATCTTGTTTTCTGCTTACTGCCCACCTCATTCTCTGACTATCTGTTTCTGCTTGCCCACCTCATTCTCTGACTATCTGTTTGTACTACTGCCACCTCATTCTCTGACTTCTGTTTCTACTATGCCCACCTCATTCTCTGACTATCTGTTTCTGCTACTGCCCACCTCATTCTCTGACTATCTGTTTTTGCTACTGCCCACCTCATTCTCTGACTATCTGTTTTCGCTACTGCCACTCATTCTCTGACTATCTGTTTCTACTACTGCCCACCTCATTCTCTCACTATCTTTCTACTACTGCCCACCTTCATTTTACGACTATCTGTTTCTGCCACTGCCCACCTCATTCTACGACTATCTGTTTCTGCTACTGCCCACCTCATCT
>NW_019944065.1:59295-64238 GCF_002910315.2 Salvelinus sp. IW2-2015 | reverse complement strand
GTTCATAATTGATTAAATATTACCTATACTTGTTAGTCAAAAACATCTCAGAGAGGAATTATCGGAGGGAGAAAAGAGAAGGACCCGCCACTGGAGACGACCAGAAGAAGAAAAGAGTTGATATAACTGTAACGCACACTAAGCACCAACGCATGGTGGCTGTATTGTGGTCCAGGTTCAATACAATTCCTTTGCGAGACTTCGACTGTGTGGAGAGGAACAATAACGGCTGTGAGACAACACGGCACCAGGCTCACAGCCTTCATTTGCTTGACCATATATTGTAGGTATCAAGAAGCACAAGAATCCAGGGCACAGGTATCACCAGGAGCATGCTCGAGAATGAAGGTTCGCGGACGAAACAACCTACCAGGCAGGCGAGCTCTGCCATTTAGTCTGATCACGGATCTAAGTATGTGGAATAGGTTCACACCCTTACCATTCATTTGTAATACTTTATTCTCTCGACAAGTCATGCAATGTTCTGGACCTACTCTAGAATGGACGACACCCACTCCGATGTCCTTATTTTTTGGAACTATCTGGTTGAAGACAATTGCTTGACGACACACCTGGACCGCTGCCAAGAACTTCTCTTAGGTCACGATTAAACTTTTTTGGGTTTCCTCGTTATTCTTCTGACTAATCTGGTTACTTGCTAGACATTCTGCAGCTCCTCCATTCTCAGCTGATCTATTCTGGTTTCTGCTACTTGACCACTACTCATTACTCTGACTATCTTGCTTTCTAGCACGTGCTCATTGCCCACCTCATGTCTATCTGATCTATAATGTTCTGCTACTGTGGGCCCCACTCATCTACTCTGACTATCGTTAAACCTGCTACTCCAGCACCTCATTCTCTATGACTGATCATTGGTTTCTGCTACTGCCCACCTCATTCTCTGATTATCTGTTTCTCTACTGCCACACCTCATTCTCTGACTATCTGTTTCTGCTGCTGCCCACCTCATTCTCTCACTATCTGTTTCTGCTACTGCCCACTCATTCTATGATTATCTGTTTCTGCTACTGCCACCTCATTCTCTGACTATCTGTTTCTGCTACTGCCACCTCATTCTACGACTATCTGTTTCTCGCTGCTGCCCACCATTTCTGACTATCTGTTTCTGCTACTGCCACCTCATTCTCTGACTATCTC
This sequence comes from Salvelinus sp. IW2-2015, assembly GCF_002910315.2. Classification (NCBI taxonomy): domain Eukaryota; kingdom Metazoa; phylum Chordata; class Actinopteri; order Salmoniformes; family Salmonidae; genus Salvelinus; species Salvelinus sp. IW2-2015. Next base: position 63,077 of record NW_019944065.1, on the reverse strand, counting down.
TTTCTGCTACTGCCCACCTCATTCTATGATTATCTGTTTCTGCTACTGCCCACTCATTCTATGATTATCTGTTTCTGCTACTGCCACCTCATTCTATGATTATCTGTTTCTGCTACTGCCCACCTCATTCCTGACTATCTGTTTCTACTACTGCCCACCTCATTCCTCTGACTATCTGTTTCTACTACTGCCCACCTCATTCCCTCATATCTGTTTCTACTACTGCCCCTCATTCTCTCACTACTGTTTCTATCACTACTGCCCACCTATCATTCTCTGTATTTCTGTTTCTGCTACTGCCCACCTCATTCTCTGACTATCTGCTTCTGCTACTGCCACCTCATTCTCTGACTATCTGTTTCTGCTGCTGCCACCTCATTCTCTGACTATCTGTTTCTACTACTTGCCACCTCATTCTCTGACTATCTGTTTTGCTACTGCCCCTCATTCTCTGACTATCTGTTTCTGCTACTGCCACCTCATTCTCTGACTATCTGTTTCTACTACTGCCCACCTCATTCTCTCACTATCTGTTTCTATACTGCCACCTCATTCTCTGACTATCTGTTTCTGCTACTGCCACCTCAATTCTCTGACTATCTGTTTCTGCTGCTGCCCACCTCATTCTCTCACTATCTGTTTCTACTACTGCCCACCTCATTCTCTGACTATCTGTTTCTGCTACTGCCCACTCATTCTCTGACTATCTGTTTCTGCTGCTGCCCACCTCATTCTCTGATTATCTGTTTTGCTACTGCCACTCATTCTCTGACTATCGTTTTCTACTACTGCCCACTCATTCTCTGACTATCTGTTTCTATCTACTGCCCACCTCATTTCTTCACTATCTGTTTCTACTACTGCCCACTCATTCCTCACTATTGTTTCTACTCTGCCCACCTCATTCTCTGATTATCTGTTTCTGCTACTGCCCACCTCATTCTCTGACTATCTGCTTCTGCTACTGCCCACCTCTTTCTCTGACTATCTGTTTCTGCTGCTGCCCACCTCATTCTCTGATCTATCTCTGTTCTACTATGCCCACCTCATTCTGACTATTGTTTCTGCTACTACCCACTCTCATTCTCTGACTATCTGTTTTCTGCTACTGCCACTCATTCTCTGACTATCTGTTGTACCTACTGCCCACCTCATTCTCTGACTATCTGTTCTACTACTGCCCACCTCATTCTGACTATCTGTTTCTCTACTGCCCACCTCATTCTCTGACTATCTGTTTTGCTACTGCCACCTATTCTCTGACTATCTGTTTCTGCTACTGCCAACCTCATTCTCTGACTATCTGTTTCTACTACTGCCCACCTCATTCTCTCACTATCTTTCTACTACTGCCCACCTCATTTTACGACTATCTGTTTCTGCCACTGCCCACTCATTCTACGACTATCTTTTTCTGCTACTGCCACCTCATTCTACGACTATCTGTTTCTGCTACTGCCAGCCTCATTCTCTGACTATCTGTTTCTACTACTGCCCACCTACTTCTCTATACATGACATCACCTGGTAGATCATTTATTTTAGTAATATATTTAACTGGCAAATCAGTTAGAACACATTCTTATTACATGAACGGCCTACCCGGCCAACCCTAACCGTACGACGCTGGCCTCAATTGCGCGCCGCCTTTATGGGACTTCCCCATCACGGCCGTTGTGATCCAGCCCATGATCGACCAGGGTCTGTTAGTGACACCTCTGGCGCTGCGATGCAGTGACCTTACCGCCCTGTGCCATCGGGATTAACATTTACAAAACCAGGGTTCAGTCTTTGATAAAAAGAAACATTGTAGGAAGTTGGAAGATGCGGTGTATATTTGTCTTGGTAACTTGTTGCTGAGGCACAAGGCTTCATTATGTATCTGTCTGTGTGGTTGTAGTTCAGTCACTCTCCTACGTTTAGTGTTTCTCTAGGAATGAAGGTCCAGTTGATGGTGGAATTTGCCATCAGTCAAATGATATATTAAGTCTAGGTTTATTACATCATTCTGTATCTGTATGAATATTATAATGCTTCATATTCTGTGTGACCCAATCCCCCCACCTCCCCCCCCCGCCTACCTCTCTAACACACAATATTCTCATACACCTTTTAATAACTATCTTTGAAATATGTAAAAGCAATTGTTTTTCTTGAATATAACTTTAAATGTTCTTGTGAATGCCTTTTGTTTGTGGTTGTGGAGATGATTGAAAAACATTTATTTTGTTATAGCCCATGTTGTTATTGTTGGTTGGTGCTGACAAAAACAATCCATGACCCCTTCCTGTACTGGTCACTTTGTGGTTTAACCGTTTCTGGGGGCCTCTATCTCTTCACCATACTGTGGGTTTGGATGGTTTTAAAAAATATAAGCAGAAAATTGCAACAAATTCAAACTGTTTTTGAGACTGAGCAGTTTATTTACAATATGCTTGTTCACTGTGCAATATGACGGAAAACCAAGTAGGAAGAATAAAACACATGTCTCGCTACGCTAAGTAGATTCTCCAAGATAAAGTAGCTTCTCCAAGATAAAGTAGCTTCTCCAAGATAAAGTATCTTCTCCAAGATAAAGTAGCTTCTCCAAGATAATGTAGCTTCTCCAAGATAAAGTATCTTCTCCAAGATAAAGTATCTTCTCCAAGATAAAGTAGCTTCTCCAAGATAATGGTAGCTTCTCCAAGATGATGTTGCTTCTCCAATGTAATGGTAGCTTCTCCAAGATAATGGTAACTTCTCCAAGATAATGTAGCTTCTCCAAGATAATGGTAGCTTCTCCAAGATAAAGTAGCTTCTCCAAGATAAAGTAGCTTCTCCAAGATAAAGTAGCTTCTCCAAGATAATGGTAGCTTCTCCAAGATAAAGTAGCTTCTCCAAGATAAAGTAGCTTCTCCAAGATCAACATTGCCTTGATACACAACACAATTTCAACCAGTGTTCCCTTTAGATGCCAGCTCCTCCTCTGCAGTGCAGGGGGCGGTTCCTCCTGCAGGCAGAGGAGGGTCGTTAGTGATTGGAGTCACCTGGCTCAGGGTATTTAACTGCTGCTTCACTATATCACCTCTCTCTCTCTCTCTGCTCCTCCAGGTATGATCCTGTTTGTTTTGTTCCTTTGTCGTGTTGCATAGTTTTCACTCAGTCATATTCCACACCTAATCAGATTCACCGCATCCCTGCACTTTACATACACTTACATTATGATACTTCCACACCTCATTCTTTCTTTGTTTAAAGTTAAGTTTGGTTTATAATAAAGACACTTTTAATTGGCCTATACCTGTTGTTCGTGTCCCCTCATTTTTGTCACAGGCTATGAGCCGGCTTAGTGACAATAACAGACTCAAAATGAGATAGCAAATTAGATAGAATATTCTCTATTTTCCATTCCCCCTCTCGTCCCTTCCCTCCTCTCTCCTCTGCCTCCTGCTCCTTCCTCCCTCCTCCTCTTCTCACCACTCTCTCCCTTTCCTCTCCTCCTCCTCCTTTCCCTTCTTCCCTCTCCTCCCTCCCCTTTCCTCCTCTCTGCTTTCCTCCTCTCCTGCTCCTTGTTCCCCTCTCCTCCCTTCCTCCCTCCCATATTGCTCACCTTTCTCACTCCCTCTTCTCCTTGTCTGCCTCTCTCACCTCCCCCCCTTCTTCCCCCCTGCCCCTCTCTCCCTTCCGCTCCACTCCTTCTCAACCCTCGTGCCTCCCATCTCTCCTTCCCGTCTCGCTACTCTCTCCCTCTGCCTCCCTCATCTCCCCTTCTCCCTCTCTCCACCACACTGCCCTCCCTTTCTC
>NW_019944065.1:40901-56809 GCF_002910315.2 Salvelinus sp. IW2-2015 | reverse complement strand
CACGGGAGAGAGATGAAGGCCTAAATTGGCTGAGGGCTGGGAGGGTGAGGCGGAGGCTGAGGACTGGGAGCCGAGGGCTGAGTGGAAGGCTAGGACTGGGGAAGCCGAGGGCTGGGGAGCATGCAGGCTGGGTGATGAGCCGGCTGGTGATGAGGGCTGGGTGATTGAGGGATGGGTGATAAAGGCTGGGTGATGAGGGCTGGGTGAATGAGGGCTGGGTGAGATGGAGGTGAGGGCTGGGTGAGAAGGCTGGGCTGAGTGAGGGCTGGGTGATGAAGGCTGGGGAAGATGAGGGCTGGAGTGGATAGAAGGCTGGGTGATGAGGGCTCGGGTGATGTGGCTGGGTGATGAGGGCTGGGGATGCCTGGTTGGGAGTCCGCGGGCTGAGGGCTGGGTGATGAAGGCTGGGTGATGAGGGCTGGGTGATGAGGGGCTGGGTGATGAATGCTGGGAGATGAGGGCTGCAGGGCCTGGGTGATGAGGCTGGGGGCAGCCCTAGGGCTGAGGGCTGGGAGGCTGAGGGCTGAAGTGAGATGAGGCTGTGAGGCGTAATCTCATCATCGTCTTCCTCCTGCCTCTTCCTCTCCTCCTCTCTATTTATCCTCCACATATTTTCCCTCCTCTTCTCTCAGGCAGCATCATCGGCTCGTTAGGCATATGATAGCCATCCCTTGTAACGTAACATCACGCCGACAACACACATAGGCAAACACAGCACCAGGCAAACACACACACACACACACACTCACGCACACACAAACACACACACACCCACCCCACATCACAGCACACACCAAACTCACCCACACACACACAACACACACACGTACACACACACACTACACAGCACACACGGGCACACAACCACACACCCACCACAACACACACAACATCACACAACACACGATCAGCACCTGTTACCTTAACTGTATGGTCGGTCTTAACTGCTGGGCCTTACTGGCTGGCAGGCTGAGGCTTTTTTTTAATTTTTTATTTTTTTATTGTAACCTTATTAACCAGGTAGGCATTTAGAACACTTCCATTTACAATTGCGACTGGCCAATGATAAAGCAAAGCAGTTCGACACATACACCCAACCACAATAGTTACAACATGGAGTAACAAACATATAGTCATTATATATCAGTGAAAAAAAACATAAGTCTATCTACATATGTGAGCAAGTGAGGTGAGATAAGGGACGGTGAAGGCAAACAAATATATGTATAAATAAATAAAAATATAAAAAGGCCAGTGGAGGCGAAGTGAGTACAACACAGCAAGTTAAAATAAAAACTAAAAAAAACACTGGAAATGGCTTGGTTGCTAGTGAAGTAAAAGTGCAAAGTGAGAAGAAATAAATGGGTGGCAAAAGGAGCAGAAATAAATTTAAATAAATACATATCAGTACGTAAAGAGGTAGTGTGTTTTGGGCTAAATTGTAGATTTGGGTTATGTACAGGTTGCAGTAATCTATGAGCTGCCCGCTTTTCCTGAAAATGCGGTGCTTAAAGCTAGTGAGGGAGATAGGTGTTTCAGTTTCCCAGAGATTTTTGTAGTTCGTTCCAGTCATTCGCAGCGAGAGCACTGGAAGGAGAGGCGTCCAAAGGGAAGATATTGGTTTGGGGGGTGACTAGAGAGATATACCTGCTGGAGCGCGTGCTCGGTTAGGTGTGCTATGGTGACCAGCGATCTGAATAAGGGGGGGACTTTACCTAGCAGGGTCCTTTGTAGATTGACCTGGAACCAGTGGGTTTGGCGATGAGTATGAAGCGATGGGCACCAAGACGAGAGTGTACAGTTCGCATGTAGGTGTATATATGGCTGTGGCTTTGTACAATAAATCGGATGGCACTTGTGATAGGACTGCATCAAATTTATATTGTATAGGGTTTTGGAGGCTATTTTGTAAATGACATTCACCGAAAGCGAGATTGGTAGGATGGTCGTTTACAAGGGTATGGTTTGGCAGCATGAGTAAAGGCATTGCTTTGTTGCGCGAATAGGAAGGCCAATTTCCTAGATTTGACTTTGGATTGGAGATGGTTTGGATGTGGTCTGGAAGGAGAGTTTCATCTAACCAGGACACCTAGGTATTTGTAGGTTGCCACTATTCTAAGTCAGAGGGCGTCCAAAGTTGATGTTGGACAGGCGGGCAGAGCAGGCAGCGAATCGGGGGAGAGGCATGCATTTGGTTTTACTTGATATTTATAGAGCAGTTGGAGGCCACGGAAGGAGGTTGGTATGGCATGGAGCTCGCCTGGAGGGTTCTACACAGTGTCAAAAGAAGGCCATGATGTATACAGAATAGTGTCCGTTCTGCGTAAGTCGGATCAGAGAATCACGCAGCAGCAAGAGCGACATCATTGATGTAAACGAGAAGAGAGTCGAGTTCTCAAAGAAAATGAACCCTGTGGCATACCCCCATTAGAGATGCCAGAGGCCGGTAAACGACCTCCGATATTGACACACTGAACTCGATTCAGAGAAGTAAGTTTGGTACCCAGGCAGAGGCAATCATTAGGAGAACCAAGAGCTCGTCGAGATCTGCATGAGGATGTGTTAAGTTGATTCGCAGGAGTCAAAACCTTGGCCAGGTGTCAATGATACGGCTGCACAAGTTGTTCCTATCGATGGCTGCGGTTATCGATAATCGTGTTGACCTTGGCGTGGCGGTAGGTGCCCAGACGCAGCTCTGAAAACCAGATTATTTACGGGAGAAGGTGATTGTGTGTATCTCGAAATGGTCGGTAATCTTGTTGTTGACGTTGGCTTCGAAGACCTTAAGAGGCAGGCTGTATGGATAGATATAGTCGTAGCAGTTAGGTCAAGGATGTCCCCCCATTTGAAGAGGGGGATAACTCGCATGTCTTTCTTTTCTACATCTTTGGATCTCAGATCGACACGAAAGAGAGGGTTGAATAGAGGTAATGTTAATGGTGGCAACAACTTTAGCAGAGTTTAGAAAGAAAGGGTCAGTTATCTAGCCCGTGATTTGTAAGGGTCTCAGATTTTGCAGCTCGTTTTAGCCACATCAGCTGACTGTGATTTTGGGAGAAAGAGAAATGGGGAAGGCTTGGCGAGTACAGAGGGGAGGGCAGTGCTGTTGTCCGGGGTAGGGGTCAGCCAGGTGGATAAGCCTGCCATGCCGTGAAGAAAAATGCTTATTGGAAATTCGCAATTCTAGTGATTTGTCGGTGGTGACAGTGTTTCCCTATCTCAGAGGCGGTTGGAATTTCTAGCTGGGAAGGCAGGTGTTCTTATTCTCCATGGACTTGACGGTGTCCCAGGAATTTTTTGAATTTGTGTTGCAGGAACGCAAATTTCTGCTTGAAAATATGCTAGCCTGGCTGTTCTAACTGCCTGTGCTATATTGGGTTCTGGCTTCACTGAAAAGTTTGCATAATCAACGGGGGCTTGTTCGATTGCTAATGCCAGAACGCCATGGAAGGTTTTTCTGTTGGTTTAAGGCAGTCAGGTCGAGGAGAGAACCAAGGGCTATATCTGTTCCTGGTTCTAAATTTTTGCAATGGGGCATGCTTATTCAAGATGGTGAGGAAGGCATTTTAAAAAAAGACGCTAGCGCATCCTCTAACTGACGGGATGAATCATATATCCTTCCAGGGATACCCGGCCCAGTCGATTAGAACAGGCCTGCTCGCTTGATAGTGTTTCAGGGAGCGTTTGACAGTGATGAGCTGGAGTCGTTTTGACCCTGACCATTACGGCAAATGCAGGCAATGAGAGTGATGCGCTGAGATCTTGGTTGAAAACAAGCAGAGGTGTATTTGGAGGGAAGTTGTAGGATGATATCTTGAGGGTACCCCGTGTTTACGGAAATACGCGGGTGGTACCTGGTAGGTTCATTGATAATTTTGTGTGAGATTGAGGCCATCAAGCCTTAGATTGTAGGGTGGTGGGGTGCTTGAGCATGTTCAATTTAGGTGCTGAGCAGCACGAGCTCTGAAGATAGTGGGTGGGCACTCAGTTCGACATATATGTGTCCAGAGCACAGCTGGGGGCCGAGGTGGTCATATAGCAGGCGGCATACGGTGACGAGACTTGTTTTTTAGAGAGGTGGACTTTTAAAAGAGAAAAAAAAAGTAGTTCAAATGTTTGGGAACAGACCTGGATAGTATAACAGAACTCTGCAGGCAAGTCTTTGCAGTAGATTGCAACACGCCCCCTTTGGCCTTCTAATCTTGTCCTGAAAACTCTTGTAATTGGGGGATGAAAAATCGTCTGAATTCTTTGGTGGTCTTTCTAAAGCCAGGATTCGACACGGCTAAAACATCCGGGTGTAGGAGGTGGCTAGAGCAGTGAAACAAAACAAACTTAGCGGAGGAGGTCTAAGTGTTAACATGCATGAAGCCAAGGCTATTACGGTACAGAAGTCATCAAAGAGAGCGGCCGTGGGATAAGGAAGTGAGCCAGGTACTGCAGGGCCTGGTTCACCTCTACATCACCAGAGGAACAGAGGCGAGGAGTAGGATAAGGTACGGCTAAAAGCTATGAGAATTTGGTGCCTAGAGCTACAGAAGCATGAGAGTAAAAGGAAGTTTCTGGGGGCGATAAAATAGTTTAAAGGGAATAATGTACAGACAAAGGTATGGTAGGATGTGAATACAGTGGAGGTAAACTAGGTTTGAGTGATGATGAAGAGAGATATTGTCTCTAGAACCTCATTGAAACCAGGTGATGTCATCGCATATGTGGGTGGTGGAACTGAGAGGTTGGATATGGTATAGAGAGCAGGGCTAGAATCTCTAACGTGAATAAGCCAATAAACACTAACCAGAACAGCAATGGACACGGCATATTTACATTAAGGAAGGCATGCTTAATCGAGGTGATCAATAAGGGTCCAGTTGAGTTAGAGGTTGGTTGGGTCGTGGCGATCCAGACAGGCTGGTATATGGCTATCGGTGCAGCATAGGATGGAGTCTGTTTGTAGATACCATCGTGCGTTTCCGTCGGTAGGTTAGTGGGGTTCCGTGTAGTGGGGTTTTTGTTTCAGATAGCAGCCCGATAAGACAGCTAACGATTAGCGGGCCTTCAGATGAGCGTTCAGGTAACGTCGGGAACGGAGGTGCCGGTTGGATAAATCCCTCGGGCAGATACGTCGGCAGTCAGTCGCGGCAGTCAGTCGTGAAGGCCGGTGGGGTTCCGTTATTTGCAGCAGCAACAAAAGAAACGGGTCCGGGATGGTGATGGAACTCCTCAGCTGGCTAGCTCCAGCATGATTTGAGTTTGCTCCGGGGCGGCGTAAGCCAATAGTTTGCAGCTAGCTAGCTGCGAAATCAAGGTGCAAGTGTCCAGAGCCTGGGCTGGAATCCGGGGAAACTGAGAGAAAAAAAGTCCGGAATGCTCCGGTCCGAGTCGCGTTGCAGCAAAAGTGCCGGTAGATTATCGAGCTAAAGGAATAGCTGATGACACAAAACGTGGGCAGCTGAAACACCAACGCTAGCCAGCAAACCGGCTAATTTCGGGCAGCTACAGATTAGCTTCTGGTAGCTATCGGAGTGCTTCTGGTTAGCTTTTCAGGCTAGCTTTCTGAATTAGCCCCTGGCTAGCTTCCACGATGGATTTTCAGATTGAGGTAAATAATCCTTTGTTTGTAAGTTGGTGAGCGGGTTGCAGGAAGCTTTTTGCAGGAAAGCTTTTTGTAGTTGAGTCTTGATAATAAAATAAATAAAAGATATGCCGAAGAAAAAGGTGATATATATATATATATACAGGACACGACAATACGGAACAGAAAAAGACGTCTGAACTGCTAAGCACCTGTGGACATGCTTGAGAACTGGGGCTGGGACGCTGGGAAACTAGGAGGCTGAGGCTGTGGCCTGGGGGATGAGGGCTGGGGGGAGACTCAGGGCTGAGGGTTGAGTGATGAGGACTGAGGGCTGGACGTTGAAGGGCTGAGGCTTGGGAGTCTGAGGCCTGAGGGCTGGGAGTCTGAGGGCGTGAGGCTGGGGTTGAGAGCTTAGTGATGGGAGGTTGAGGGCTGAGTGATGGGAGGTTGAAGGCTGAGTGATGGGATGTTGAGGGTAGGCTTGGTGATGAGGGCTGTGGCTGGGAGGTTGAGGACTGAGGAGATGAGGAACTGAGGGCTGTGAGGCTGAGGGCTGGTTGATGAGGACTGGGGCACATGAGGGCTGAGGGCTGGGAGGCTGAGGACTGGGGAGTGAGGGCTGGGGGATGAGGGCTGTGGGCTTGGACACTGAGGGATGAGGAGATGAGGGTTGAGGGCTGGGAGGCTGAGGCTGGGAGCTGTTGGGCTGGTAGTCTGTGGGCTGGGAGTCTGTGGGCTGAGGGCTGGCTGATGAGGACTGGGGAACAGGAGGGCTGTGGGCTGGGGGCTGGGAGGCTGAGGGCTGGTTGATGAGGGACTGGGGCATGAGATGTGGAGGTGAGGGGAATCTACCAGTTTTTTTAAGTGTACTATTACTGTTCTTACTATAGCTCCCCTGTATATCCACCTCCCCCGCTCTCTCCTTGTCCTTCTGTTTCTTTTTCTCTTTCTCTCTCCCTCTCTCTCTCCCTTGCTCTCTCTCTCTCTCTTTGCTCTCTCTCTCTCTTGCTCTCTCTAGCTCTGTCTCTCTCTAGCTCTGTCTCTCTTTAGCTCTGTCTCTCTCTAGCTCTGTCTCTTCTCGCTCTGTCTCTCTCTCCCTCTCTCCCTCTCTCCCTTGCTCTCTCTCTCTCTCTCTCTCTCTCTCTCTCTCCTTCTCTCTCTCTCTCTCTTCTCTCTCTCTCTCTCTCTCTCTCTCTCTCTCTCCCTTGCTCTCCCCTCTCTCCCTGCTCTGTCTCTCTCTTCTCTCTCTCTCTCTCTCTGTCTCTTCTCTCCTCGCTTCATTCTTCTCTCTCTTGTCTCTCTCTCTCGCTCTCCTCTCTGCTCTCTCTCTTGTCTGTCTCTCTCTTGCTCCTCTTTCTCACTCTCTTGCTCTCTCTTGCTCTCTCTCTCTCTCTCTCTCTCTTTTTCCCTCTCTCTCCCTTGTTCTGTCTCTCTCTCTGTCAATTAATTGAATTTCAATTTAAGGGCTTTATTGGCATTGGAAACATATGTTTACATTGCCAAAGCAAGTGAAATAGATAAAACACAAAAGTTAAATAAACAATACAAAAATGAACTGTAAAAATGAGTTTCAAAAGAATGAAGACATTTCAAATGTCATATTATATCATATTTGGCAGGAGGTTAGGAAGTGCAGCTCAGTTTCCACCTCATTTTGTGGGCAGTGTGCACATAGCCTGTCTTCTCTTGAGAGCCAGGTCTGGCTTCGACGGCCTTTCTCAATAGCAAGGCTATGCTCACTGAGTCTGTACATAGTCAAAGCTTTCCTTAAGTTTGCGTCAGTCACAGTGGTCAGGTATTCTGCCACTGTGTACTCTCTGTTTAGGGCCAAATAGCATTCTAGTTTGCTCTGTTTTTTTGTTAATTCTTTCCAATGTGTCAAGTAATTATCTTTTTTGTTTTCTCATGATTTATAGTATTTATTGTGTAACGGTGCCGGAGAGGATGGCTGCCGATGCCTGCTGTTTTATTGGCTCTTAACCAACCGTGCTATTTGTTTGTTTTTTCGCATTGTTTGTTAATTATTTTGTACATAATGTAGCTGCTACCGTCTCTTATGACCGAGCTTCTGGACATCAGAACAGCGATTATTCCCCTGCAATTGGAAGAAATCATTTTTCTTTAATGAGTCGGACGAGAGGGATTTTTTCCAGACACCCAAACAGACCCTCATCCCCGTCATTTGCAGGAGAAAGGGACAAAGATTTTGCGGGAGGAGATCGGGGTGGGGATGTGGATGTGTGAGGATCAGGCGACAAGGGCTAATCTGCCTTTGCCATCCGTCCTGTTAGCCAATATTCAATAGCTGGGAAATCAATCGCCGGATATTAAAAACTGTAATATCTTACACCGAGTCGTGGCTGAAAGACGACATTAAATAGCTGGCGGGTTATACACTCTTTCAGCAGGACAGAACCTCTGGTAAGAAAACGGGTGACGTTCTATGTACATTTGTAAACAACAGCTGGTGCACGATATCTAAGGAAGTCTCAAGGTTTTGATCGCCTGAGGTAGAGTATCTCATGATAAGATGTAGACCACTGCCAACGAAGGTGGCTCCCCTTCCTGTTCGGGCAGCGCTCGGCGGTCGTTGTCACCGGTCTACTAGCTGCCACCGATTCCCTTTTTCTGTTTTCTGTTGGTTATGTCTTTATTGGTTTCACCTGTTTCTTGTTTGGGGGTTATTTGCAGGGCTATTTAAGCCTTTTATGCCCGCCTGCTTGTTCTCTGTTTTGTCGTGGATGTTTGTGTACTTTTCCGGACCCTTTGGTGTCCTGTTTTGGGTCGGTCCTTTTCACCTGTTTATTTTAGCGTGACCATTTTCAACCGAATAAATACGGTTTTCCCCAAAACATCTGCTCTCTGCTCCTGATTCCACACCCACCACTCCTAGCTACCAAGATAGTTTTCATCTGTATTTTTCGTAGCTGTCTACATACCACCACAGACCGATGCTGGCACTAAGACCACACTCAATGAGATGTCTACCGCCATAAGCAAACAGGAAAACGCTCATCCAGAGGCGGTGCTCCTAGTGGCGGGGGACTTTAATGCAGGCAAACTTAAATCAGTTTTATCTAATTTCTATCAGCATGTTAAATTTGCAACCAGGCGGAAAAACTCGAGACCACCTTTACTCCACTCACAGAGACGCGTACAAAGCTCTCCCTCATCCTCCACTTAGCAAATCTGACCATAATTCCATCCTCCTGATTCCTGCTTACGAGCTAAAATTCAAGCAGGAAGCACCAGTGACTCGATCAATACAAAAAGTGGTCAGATGAAGCAGATGCTAAACTACAGGACTGTTTTGCTAGCACAGACTGGAACATGTTCCTGGATTAACCCAATGGCATAGAGGAGTACACCACATCAGTCACTGGCTTCATCGATAAGTGCATCGAGGACGTCGTCCCCATAGTGACTGTACATACATACCCCAACAGGTACCCCCTGTAGATAGTCTCGCTATTGTTATTTTACTGCTACTCTTTAATTATTTGTTACTTGAAATTCATACTTTTTGGGGGGTATTTTCTTAAAACTGCATTGTCAGTTAAGATCTTGTAAGTAAACATTTCACTGTCTACACCTGTTGTATTCAGCGCATGTGACAAATAACATTTCATTTGAATTATCTTTGACTTTCCTAATGATTTGGTTGGGTGTCTGTCTGTCTGTCTGTCTGTCTGTCTGTCTGTCTGTCTGTCTGTCTGTCTGTCTGTCTGTCTGTCCGTGCGTTCCGTCCGTCGTCCGTCCGTCCGTCGTCCGTCCGTCCGTCCGTCGTCCGTCCGTCCGTCCGTCGGTCCGTCCGTCCGTCCGTCGTCTGTGTCTCTCTCTTCTCTGTGTCTCTGTGTCTCTGTCTCTCTCCTCTCTGTGTCTCTGTGTCTTGTCTTCTCTCTGTGTCCTCTGTCTCTCTCTCTGTGTCTCTGTGTCTCTCTCTCTGTGTCTCTGTGTCTCTGCTCTCTCTCTCTGTGTCTCTGTGTCTCTCTCTCTCTGTGGTCTCTGTCTCTCTCTTCTGTGTCTCTCTCTCTCTCTGTCTCTCTGTCTCTGTGTCTCTTCTCTTCTGTGTCCTCTCTCTCTCTGTGTCTCTGTCTCTCTCTCTGTGTCTCTCTCTCTCTGTGTCTCTGTGGTCTCTCTCTCTCTGTGTCTCTGTGTCTCTGTGTCTCTGTGTCTCTCTGTCTCTGTGTCCTTGTGTCTCTGTGTCTCTCTGTCTCTGTGTCTCTCTGTCTCTGTGTCTCTCTGCTGTCTCTGTGTCTCTCTGTCCTCTGTGTCTTCTCTGTCTCTCTCTGTGTCTCTCTCTGTGTCTCTCTCTGTGTGTTCTCTGTCTCTTCTCTGTCTCTCTCTCTGTCTCTCTTCTCTGTCTCTCTCTTCTCCTCTCTCTTCTCTCTCTCTCTCTCTCTGTCTCTCTCTCTCTCTCTCTCTCTCTCTCTAATATTCAATCAGCTGCTTTATTGGCATGAAAAACATTGTGTCAATATTGCCAAAGCAACAATGTATACAACATACATTGTAATAAAATTATAAACAATGACAAATAATAATATAGAATGGCAGTAAATAATAATAGAAAATTAAATATAAAAATAATAACAATAAAATGGTAATAGTCAATAGTCGAATGTAATCTCTCTCTCTCTCTCTCTCCTAATTTTCTCCTTGTTTCATTGTGTTGAGGATGGTATAAGCCTAGAGCTGAGAAAGGGTTCCCCCTGAACAATAGTCAATATGTTCATAGGCATGTGTTTTAAATCCATCGATTGTATAAAACTGACACATCATCTGGTCCAGAATAAACTCGTACAGAAAGCAGAAAACATTTCTGGCGGTGTACTCCTATTTTAGTTGGCTTTCGTTTAAGAAATGTTTTTCAACMGAATCGGCGGAATGAATACACCCCTGTTCACACACAAACACAGATCACTTTKATAGCAGCCACATACAAACAGCATGATCATTTTGCAAATTGTAGAATTCCTTCTCACATCTATGCGCTCTCCTCCTCTCACCTTTTCCCTTCGCTTGTGGGCTTCAGCGCACAACACGTCAGCTGCCTGTGAACAGGCAAAAAAAATAAWTCCAAGCCAAACCTTCATATCATAACCTCTAACCGCTACACACAGAGTTGTCACCATATMAGCTAATGTCATATTCAACATATCAGTCAAATGTATTTTATAAAGCCCCTTTTTACATCAGCAGATGTCACAATGTGCTTATACAGAAACCCAGCCTAAAACCCCAAAGAGCAATGAGGATGGTGGCAGCCGGCAGGGAGTGGTGAGGGGAGTGGTGATTGAGGGGAGATATCTGGCAGTACGTTGGCTCCCCCCTCCCGGGCCTTATAAGGACTTCCTGCCGCAACGAGGAAAGACTGTAACTCGTTAAGCCAGGGAGTGTTTGGGGATAAAAGGGGGAAGCAGCCTGCAGAACGGGGCAGAGTAGGAGAGAACCAAGCACGATATGAAGAGTGGGAGAAGAGAGCGCACTATCTGTGAGATTACACGTTGTGACCTGGACTGTCGGACTAACCCCCTTGTGTACCGGACCGGATTGGCTGAGGACCCGAGTGTGAGGATTAACCCTGGGAAAATGGAATGGACAAAGTGAACGGCTTGTGGACCGTGAGGTGATTGGTGAATTCCTCCTTCTTTCCCCGTGTACAAAAATCCCTAATTAACTTCCCCTTTGCATTCTATTTGCGCTACTGGTGCCTGTTTTGTTATTGAACTTGGTGACGTGGAAATCCCACACCCTCCTGCTACATATGGTGGAGAATGCGGGCAACCCACACCGAGTTCAATAACTAAACAAACACAGAGCACAATGGAAGCATTGGTGAGACAGCTGGTGGAGGTGAACATAGCTCAGCAGGCTCTGCAGCGGGAGGAACAGCGACGGCAGACCGCTCTCATGCGAGCTGAACTCAGCCAGCCGACAGCCGCACAGGCCAGCAAAGCGGCAGGTGCAACAGTCTCTCGTCCAAAACCCAGTAGCTTTTTACTGCAGCTGACGGAGGCTGACGACATCGTGGCTTACCTACAAGCCTCCGAAAGGACGGCGGCTAGGGAGAAATGGCCCCGTGAGCAATGGGTCAGCCTGCTAGCACCCTTCCTGTCAGGCACGGCACAGAAGACCAATCAGGATCTGACGGCTGACCAGGCGACGCATTACGATGTGGTGAAGAAGGAAATCCTGCGTAGGTATGACTACACCCTGATTAGCAGGGCACAAAGATTCCATGATCGGGCGTATGATCTTACAGCATCCCCCCGATCACAAATGCATTGTCTAATTAATCCGGCCAAGAGCTGGCTAACTGCTGAACCCCTGACGCTCACGGCCATCGAGAAAGTGGTCATAGATAAATGTATACACTATCTCTCGAAGCTAAAAAGTTAGCCGGCTAAGCTAACCTGCAGAGTGCAGATCAGCTGTTGGAACTGGTGGAAGGACAACGGGTGGCTTTGGAGGTCATGCGCAGCGGACAACCATGGAAGACGAAACCCTCCACTCGCCCGAAGGAGCGGAAAAGGAAGGAGGACCAGGCTGGGACACCGACAGCCAGCTCCCCGAGACGAGGCCCCTTCCTGAACCTGGACAGCAGGAAGTGCTACGAGTGTGGTGAGCTGGAACACATCGCCTGGAGCTGTCCAGCCAGCGATGTCCCAATGCCTTCGGCCTCAGCCAGTGAGGTAGCCACCAGGCGTCCCTGTGGCTTACTGACGGCGAGAGAGTGGTTATTCCCCCGTCACCCGGCAAAGAGCCAACGGAAAGGACACCACAGCACTTTTGGACCTTGGTGACCTTGATCCAACGTGACTTCGCCCAGTCCCCAAACCTGACTGTCACTATGGCCATTACATGCACACACGGTGAGAACAAGGACCACACTCCTCCACCTACAGACCACAAAGGGACAACCAACGGGACAAGTGGGAGTCGTCCCAAACCTGCTTGTGCCAGTCCTGATTGGACGGAATTTCCCGATGTTCCGCCCGCTGTGGACCAGTATGTCCGGAGATGTGGGGAACCGAAGGAACCAGAAGGGAGGAGGAAGTCGGAGAGGTGGGAGGGACACCAGAAGGAGGGATGCCCGGATGTGTGGATTCCAGGAAGTGGACCCACAGGCATCATCCTGGAGGGGGGGGACTCTGAAGCCAGACTGGAGGGAGAGGTGGCGAGTCTGGAAGATATGTTCCCAATGGACCATGAGGTGGCACCAAAGCCCGCCTCTCTAGCGGGCCGGTTCCGCACGGCCCAACTGGAGTTTCCCAACTTGGCCAGCGCTCTCCAGCAGGAGATAGTAGGAGATAGGAGATAGGCTATAGTGGATGGAAAGCCCGTGGAGGGGGTAAGACGAATAACCAACTGCCATTTCTCTATAAAAAATAAGTTGCTCTATCAGGTCATGAAGGAGAATGTCGAATGTCTGGAGTTGTTGTTGGTGCCGTCCATTTGTACCATCTGTCCTGCAGTCGGTGCATTCTCACCTTCTTGGGGATCACCTAGGGGTTGAAAAGACCTTAGACAGAATRGAGGCACGATTTTACTGGCCATGGGTGAAGAAATCAGTGTAAGAATACTGCCGCAGTTGCCCTGAGTGTCAGCAAGTGGCTCCAAAACCCCATTTCCGCAGTCCCTTAAATTCCCTTACCCATTATTTAAGTTCCTTTCAGCAGGATTGGACCTGGTGGGACCTTTACTCAAGAGCAACAGAGGGCACCAATACATACTGGTGATTTTGGATTATGCCACCAGGTATCCGGAAGCCATTCCCCTGTGTACCAAGCCACCAAGGGTATCGCACGTGAATTGGTCATGCTGTTCTCCTGAGTAGGCATTCCCGATGAGATACTGACCGACCAGGGTACRCCGTTCATGTCACGAATCATGAAGGATCTATGCAAGCTAATGATATTTACCCAGTTGTGCACCTCAGTGTATCACCCTCAGACCGATGGATTGGTGGAAAGATTCAATCAAACCCTGAAGCAGATGATAAAGAAGGTGATGGAGGCTGACGGAAAGAATTGGGACCAGCTACTACCCTACCTGATGTCCTCGATCTAAGTGATGTACCCCTCCTAGGGACGGCATGGAAGAGCACTAGTGACTCAGCCACGTAATCGGGTCAGAGGCAGAGAATCCCAGTGGAGAGAGGGGAGCTGGCCAGCCAGAGACAGAAACGGTGGTTCGTCACTCCAGTTTCTTGCCGTTCACCTCCCTACCCCATGAGCCAGACTACACTTAATCATAACACCTACTGAAGAGATGAGTCTTCAGTAAAGACTTAAAGGTCAAGCCCGAGTCTGCGTCTTTCACGTGGCTAGGCAGACCATTCCATAAAAACGTAGCTCTATAGGAGAAAATCCTGCCTCCAGCTGTTTGCTTAGAAATTCTAGGGACAAATAGAGACTAGAACTAAGGTGTTAGTAATACCACTACAATAATGCAGTAGAGCAAGCAGCTTACCTTGACTTGGACAAGTTCCAGTGTTAGATAGCCATAGCCAGCCAACAAAGCATCCCTCTCTGTTTGAGCCGGGTGTTTCAGTAGGCTAATCTAGCTATCTGCATTCGCTAGCTAAGTGAGAGTGAAACAAATACAACTAAATATCTCTCTCTCTCTCTCTTTCACCCTCTCGGTCTTGCTTCTCCTTCCTTTTTAAATTAATTAATTTGTTCACCACTGTTCAATTATTGTCTTTCTCTCTCTTTGAGTCAACTACGCACTATATTTTATGCACTGGAGTGCTAGCTAGTTGTAGCTTATGCTTTCAGTACAATATTAATTCTCTAATCCTTTGATTGGGTGGACAACATGTCAGTTCATGCTGTAAGAGATCTGATAGGTTGGAGGACGTCATGCGGAAGTTGTCATAATTGCTGTGTAAGTCTATGGAAGGGGGTGAACACCATGAGCCTCCTAGGTTTTGTATTGAAATCAATGTACCCAGAGGAGGACGGAAGCTAGCTGTCCTCTGGCTACACCATGGTGCTACCCTACAGAGTGCTGCTGAGGCTACTGTAGACCTGCATTACAAAACACTGTGTTTTAAGCAATTATTTGGTGACGTGAATATATTTAGTATAGTTTTACTTTTTRAATGTTTCACTTTTGATTTCTATGAAATTCACTGAGGAAGATAGTCCTCTCCTTCCCCCTCTGAAGAMCCTCCTCTGGTACAGGTTAACTGTCTATGGACACTGGTTTCACTGTCTGACTGTCTGAATGTATTAACACACAAACACAGGAACACACAGGACAAAATCAGGGCACTCTTTTGTTGACGGCAGAAGTTCGGTTGAGTTGGCTACCTCTCTCTTACCCTGTCTCCTATTCCTCCTTCTATTCCCTCTGTCTCTTTCTGTTTTGCATACGGTGGAAGCACTTGCTGTGATAGGTGAACTGAGCCAGCTGCATCTACATGTTTAGCTGCACTTCCTAATATGGAGAGGGGTGTTTCACAGAGAGAGAGAGAGACAGGAGAGAGAGAGAGAGAGAGACAAGAGAGGGAGATAGAGAGAGAGAAGAGGCAGGAGTGAAAGTGAGCGAGAGGAGGGAGGGAGGCAGGGAGGGAAGAAGAGGGAGGGAGAGAAGCGCTGCAAAGCGAGCATGAGGTTTTCACTTTCTATTCTCCGCTCAGTAGCAGTCAGAGGAGTCCACGTTGAGGCCACAAGTAAGATGAATACAGTTACCGCTTACCGAGGTGTGTGGTGTGTGTGTGTGTGTGTGTGTTGTGTGTGTGTGTGTGTTGTGTGGTGTGTGTGTGTGCGTTGTGTGTGTGTGTGTGTGTGTGTTGTGTTGTTAGAGAGAGAGCTCTAATACTCGAGACAATACTGCTTGTATTTACGGAGTCTCAGGTTGATTTATTTGATTGGGGAAAACTTTCACTCTGTCGTTTGCTGTGGTGAGTGTGTGCAGTTAGTTAGTCAGATAGTTTCCTGTGCAGTCACTTGATGTGGGACCCGTTTGCAATGTTGGAAAAAGAGCTGGAGAGACTGTGGATGGTAACCGTTAGTTGTTAATGTTCTGTCCAGTCAGTTAACCACACGCATCGGTAGACATTCTCGCCCAGCAGCCTGCTCTCCTACACACCACACACACACACACACACACACACACACACACACACACACCACACACACACACACACACACACACATCACACACACACACACACACACACACACACACACACACACACACACACACACCACACACACACACACACACACACCACACACCACACACCACACACACACACACACACACACACAATAGCGATTCTTAAGTTTGGATCACTCTTTTGTTGCTGACTCTCTCTTTT
>NW_019944065.1:33527-40004 GCF_002910315.2 Salvelinus sp. IW2-2015 | reverse complement strand
CTCCCACGTTACCCACGGTAACGGTAACCATGCTACAGTCTGACAAACCGAGTGTGGTGGGGGTTGTGTTTTGTGTATTTCTATGGACTGAAGATGACTCCTGCTGTTCAAAGGAAAGTATTAAACTCCCACGTTACCCACGGTAACGGTAACCATGCTACAGTCTGACAAACCGAGTGTGGTGGGGGTTGTGTTTTGTGTATTTCTATGGACTGATTGAGGGATTGAATGTAGGTGATACACTACATGGCCAAAAGTATGTGGACACCTGCTCGTRGAACATCTCATTCCAAATCATTGGCATTAATATGGAGTTTGTCGCCCCCCCTTTGCTGCTATAACAGCCTCCACTCTTCTGGGAAGGTTTTCCACTAGATGTTGGAATATTGCTGCAGGGACTTGCTTCCATTCAGCCACAAGGTCAGGGCTCTGTGCAGGCCAGATCAAGTTCTTCCACACCCATCTCGACAAACCATTTCTGTATGGACCTCGGTTTGTCCACGGGGGCGTTGTCATGCTGAAAAAGGAAAGCTGTTTCCCCAAACTGTTGCCACGAAGTTGGAAGCACAGAATAGTCTGGAATGTAATTGTATTCTGTAGCGTTAAGATTTCCCTTCACTGGAACTAAGGGGCCTGAACCACGAAAAACATCCCCTGACCATTAGTCCTCCACCAAACTTTACAGTTGACACTATGCATTGGGGCAGGGAGTGTTCTCCGGCTTCCACCAAACCCAGATTTGTCCGTTAGACTGTCAGATGGTGAAGCGTGATTCATCACTCCAGAGAACGCGTTTCCACTGCTCCAGAGTCCAATGGCGGCGAGTTTTACACCGCTCCAGCTGACGCTTGGCATTATGCATGGTGATCTTAGTCTTGTGTGCGTCTGCTCGGCCATGGAAACTCATTTCATGAAGCTCCCAACTAACAGTTTTTGTGCTGACGTTGCTTCCAGAGGCAGTTCTGAACTCGATAATGTGAGTGTAGCGCACTTCAGCACTCGACAGCCCCGTTCTGTGAGCTTGTGTTGACTACCATTTCGCGGKTGAGCCGTTGTTGCTCCTAGACATTTCCACTTTACAATAACAGCACTTACATTTGACCGGGGCAGCTCTAGRAGGGCAGAAGTTTGACAAACTGACCTGTTGGAAAGGTGGCAATCCTATGACGGTTCCACGTTGAAAGTCACTGAGCTCTTCAGTAAGGCCATTCTACTGCCAATGTTTGTCTATGAAGATTGCATGGCTGAGTGCACGATTGTATACACCTGTCAGAACCGGGTGTGGCTGAAACAGCCGAATCCACACCTTTAAAGGGGTGTCCACATAACTTTTTTATCTTTAAAGGGGATAGTTGGTGTCTTCAACCTGTTGGATTGACACAGTACTAGTGTATGTAGGTTACTGATGTAGGTTGTCAGCTGTATAGAGATGATATCTGGTCTAGTTAGTCTCTGGTTCCATCTATCTCTGGTTAACGTAGTTTATCATCCAGCCAGGTCGTTCAAGATTGAAGTCAAGTCATTTTCTTTGCCCTGCTGACCAGTATTTGTCTCATTCAGGAGTAACAAAGGCCTAGTGCACTAATCTGGTGTCCAGCGATTCGTTCGACCGATTTGTTATTCGAAGGCGATATGCAAAGGACGAGCTCGTATCACAACTATATTTTCGTCCTTACTGTGCGGCGACAGCTGCGCCGACTTACCGAATCGGTAGCAAAGAACTGGCACTTCGGACGTCGGCTGCTCTATCAGCGTCTATAGACTGCTCTGTGGTCTCCTGGCGCGTGTCCTCTTCGCCGCAGCTCGTAGGTGGTTACATTCGTACCGTGTGTAGTACTGTTCGTGTACTGACGGACTCCTCCGCTTTACCTGACCCCTCATTCATCTTAACTGCCTCGGTGTAACAGATGTCTCGCATAATATGAGTACGCGACGGAGAATTACCAGAGTGACTAGGATGCGCGTGCATTGCTCAAAAGCTTCATCGGCGTCGGACAGGAACAATGATGCGAAAGACTGCAATGGACTTTCGAAGAGAAGTTAGAGACATGGTAAGGAGAGAACCAAAGGAGAGAGCGAGAGAAAGAGAGGTGAGAGAGACAGGCAGAGAGAAAGAAGAGAGAGAGGGAGAGAGAGGAGGGTGACAGAGAGAGAAAGAGGAATAAATAGAGGACAGCTATTAAAGAGCATGAATTGAGTACAAAGCAACAGAAGAGGTGGAGTGGAAGATTCCATCAGTCGTCTTCAAGCTCTTTCTATCCAATCAACTGTACGTGCTGGAAAGTGTTGAATCATGGCAGATATTGTCCGATTTTTATAGAGCGATCTCGCTGGTACAACCTGGTCAAGGAAAGATGGGACAATAATGAGCATTAAACTCATCACAAGAAATGCTTGTCAGAAGGAATCTTCCTGATGAGGTACACCACAGATTGTGTGCGAGCTCTGAGACAGATTACAGCCTTATGTAAATAAGCATGGGATGAAGAAACCAGTCACAAGTTTGGATGAATAGGTAAAACACCTTGGACAAGCCACATTCCAGAGGGAGAGACGTGAGCAGAAGAGATGGCGAGACGAGATGCGAAATCTGATGGAGGGAGGGAGGAGAGAGGAGAGAGAAAGAAGCGATCCTAAAGTCCCTAGGTGTCAATTGCAAACAGTGCTGTCTGCCCAGCTGGATGCCAGGATGGAAAATCACACTCTCCTATCTTCCCTCCTCCTTCGTCTACCTCATTCTACCTCTCTCTCATCACTCGCTCCTTTCTTCAACCCCTCTCCCTCTAAATTCATTACAGTCAAATGCTTTATTGCATGGAAACATATGTTTACATTGTCAAAGCAAGTGAATAGATATAAAACAAAGTTAAATAAAGAATATAAATAAACATAAACATTACATTTCACAAAAGTTTCCAAAAGAATAAAGACTTTCATTCAAAGGTCATATTAGGCTATATACATTGTTGTAATGATGTGCAAAGTACTTAAAGTACAAAAAGAAAAATAAATAAAACATAATATGGGTGTATTTACAATGGTGTTCTGTTTCACTGGTTTGCCCAAAACTTGTGGCAACAGGTCACAATTACTTGCTGGCTGTGACAGCAGAGTGAGTATTTCACCTAACAGATATGGGGTTTACCAAAATTTTGAATTTGTTGAAAAACAAATTGTGGATCTGTGTAATCTGAGGGAAATATGTGTCTCTAATTATGGTCATACATTGCGCAGGAGGTTAAGAAGTGCAGCTACAGTTTCCACCGTTATTTTGTGCGCAGTGTGCACAGAGGCCTGTCTTCTCCATAGGCGGCCTTTCTCAATAGCAGCTATGCTCACGTGAGCCTTTACATTGTCAAGATTTCCTTAATTTCGGTCAAGTCACAGGGGTGGTCAGGTTTTCTGCCACTTGTGTACTCTCTGTTATATAAAGGCCAATAGCATTCTAATTTGCTTCAGTTTTTTGTTAATTCTTTCCAAATGTCGTGTCTTTTGACTATGCCAGATTAATTGCCTATGACATTGCTAATTCTATAAAAGAATTTCTCCAGTAATTAATATTACCTGAATTGAAACTTAATCATGTAAATATTAATTAACCAGGAGAGACACACGAAATAATATTTATTAGAGCTGGTATCTTCCGAATAAACTCTTAAAGATTTAGTCATATTTTACTAAATAGCAGTCACATTAATCGTCATTTTATTCAGTCTCATCTGAAAGTGGTAAATCCTTTGTTATCTGCCAAGAAATCCTGGCTAACAAGTTGAATCAGCAATACAAAATGGGTTTAATTATTTATTTACTAAATACCTAACTAAACACAGAAACACACATACACAATTAAATCATAACTTGATTACAAAGTACGTCATACAGAAAAAACGTCCCTAGCGGGCGAATAGATATGACTGCTTTTTACAACAAAGGGAAGGGTTGAGTCTTAGTGAAAGAGCGGGAGACTGGAACAGAGGCGAAGATGTGCTATCGTAAATACAGTATCTGATGCATCTAAATTACCGCCCATTTGAAAAGGAAAATGCAATAAATATTTACTCTGAGCTGCGTTCAGTAGGTTTGGTGGCTAGATGCGATAGATATCGCCAACCCGAGTCCTCTGTCCTTTGGAGAATGTCTCTGGTTGTCACGGGATACTTTGGAGTAACGTTGTGGTATAGTAGACGGGATAACTCGGACTGTCCTTCCTAACCTGCGTTTAGCTGTTGCTAACTCAACGGTTAGGAGATATCACTTCTGTAGTGAATACAAGTTCAAAGTTCATACCATTCACAGTCAAAGTCCATGCTGATGTTGGCTTAGTTCTGTAGCTATTTATCTGAAACCATTCTGACACAGGAATCGTTCATCCAGGATCGTTCATCCTGGCCCGGAAACAGAAAGTTATATTTTCGTCAATGGCTTTATATAGTGGAGGAGAGAGGGTGTGGTCTGAAAAGTTTATTAACCCATGTCTCTTTCACAGGGGTGGGCCCTGGTTGAGCAGAAGCCAAATTTATGAAAACCCAGATCTCTCATTTGGAAGCTAAAATTACATTTAATCTCTTCACAAATAATCTCATATTCCAAACATTTGAATTAAACAACAATTCCATGTGAATCCGAATACCTCTGACTTTTAGGACTTTCCACAGTGAGTTTATGTCATTCTATCATGATGAGAATGTGTCAAGAGCAACCGAACTGACATAATATACCTTAAATACCACCGCATATGTTCAGTTGGTCGGATTACCAGAATATAGTTTCATTCCCCGCACCTTCTGATGTCCCCAAAATCTCTATGTTAACCAAGGGTTTTTCTATGTCACATCAGTAGGGAGAGAGAACGGGGAGGGGGGAAAGAGGTATTTATGACTGTCATAAACCTACCCCCACTGCCAACGTCATGACACCAATGTGTCAAGTAATTATCTTTTGTTTTCTCATGATTTAGTTTGGGTCTAATTGTGTTGTTT
The DNA here is from genome assembly GCF_002910315.2 of Salvelinus sp. IW2-2015. Taxonomy (NCBI): domain Eukaryota; kingdom Metazoa; phylum Chordata; class Actinopteri; order Salmoniformes; family Salmonidae; genus Salvelinus; species Salvelinus sp. IW2-2015. The sequence continues at coordinate 35,025 of NW_019944065.1, read as the reverse complement.
GTCCTGGGCTCTGTTGGGGTCTGTTTGTGTTTGTGAACAAAGCCAGAGGACCAAGCTTGCTTAGGGGGGCTCTTCTCCAGGTTCATCTCTCTGTAGGTGAGGACTCTGTGGGGTGTGTTTGTGTTTTGTGAACAGGAGCCAGAGGACCAGCTTGCTTTGGGGACTCTTCTCCAGGTTCATCTCTCTGTGGTGATGGCTTTGTTATACTTCCTTTTTAGGTGGTTGTAGAAATTTAACATCTCTTTTCTGATTTTGATAAATTAGCAGGTATCAGCCTAATTCTGAACTGCATGCCATTATTTTGGTCTATCCTCTCCTTCTCCCTCTCTCCCCTCTCTCCTTCTCCCTCTCTCCCCTCCTTCTCTTTCACATTCCCTCCCTTATCCTCTCATTCACATCCCTTCTCCTCTCTCCCCTCCTCTTCCTTCTCCCTCTCTCCCCTCTCTCCTTCAGTCTCTCCCTCACTCTCTCCTTCAACACTCCTCTCCTCACTCCTCTCCTTCACACTCTCTCCCTCTCTCCTCTCCTCTCCTTTTACACTCTCTCACCTTCATCACTCTCTCTCCCTCTCTCCTCTCCTCTCCTTCACACTCTCTCTCCTCTCCTTCACCTTCTCTCCCCTCTCCTCTCCTTCACCTCTCTCCTTCTCTCCTCTCCTTCACCCTCTCTTGTTTCTCTCCTCTCCTTCACACTCTCTCCCACTCCTCTCTTCTTTTTCATCACATTCTGCTTTGCCTCTTCTTCTCTCCTTCTCTCCCTGTCATTTCATCCTCTCGACCTCTCCCCCTGTCCTCTAACTCCTTCCCTCTTCCCTCTAACAGTCATAACAGTCATGGTCTTCTCAGCCCTGCAAGTGGGCATTTAGGAAAGCAGAGATGACTACATTGCCCAGCATCAGGTGCCCAGCACCTGCCCGCCTGTCCACACACTACTCTGGACGGCTTCTGACTTAGAATATGGGACAACTACAAATACCTAGGTGTCTGGTTAGACTGTAAAACTCTCCTTCCAGACTCACATCAACATCTCCAATCCAAAGTTAAATCAGAATTGGCTTCCTATTCCGCAACAAAGCATCCTTCACATCATGCTGCCAAACAATACCCTTGTAAAACTGGACCATCCTACCAATCCTCGACTTCGGTGATGTCATTTACAAAATAGCCTCCAAAACCCTACTCAATAAATTGGATGCAGTCTATCACAGTCCATCCGTTTTTCACCAAAGCCCCATATACTACCACCACTGCGACCTGTACACTCTCGTTGGCTGGCCCTCGCTTCATACTCGTCGCCAAACCCACTGGCTCCAGGTCATCTACAAGACCCTGCTAGGGTAAAGTCCCCCCTATCTCAGCTCGCTGTCACCATAGCAGCAACCTACCTGTAGCACGCGCTCCAGCAGGTATATCTCTCTGGTCACCCCCAAAACCAATTCTTCCTTTGGCCGCCTCTTCCTTCTAGTTCTCTGCTGCCAAATGCCTGGAACGGAATACAA
>NW_019944065.1:30548-33502 GCF_002910315.2 Salvelinus sp. IW2-2015 | reverse complement strand
GTAAATATTTGATTTCTCAGGGGGTCCCAGCACCCTCACCACCCAGTACTTCCTGCAGACCCCTACCCTGGCACCACACCCTACTTCCTTGCAGCAGCCTACCACCCCATCGTTGTTTCTTATTTTTTTCTTTACCTGCAGCACCCTCACCACCCCTACTTCCTGCAGCACCCTCACCACCCCTACTTCCTGCAGCACCCTCAGCACCCCTACTTCCTGCAGCACCCTCAGCACCCCTACTTCCTGCGCACCTCACCACCCCTACTTCCTGCAGCACCCTCCACCACCCTACTTCCTGCAGCACCCGCACCACCCCTACTTCCTGCAGCACCCTCAGCACCCCTACTTCCTTGCAGGACCCTCACCACCCTACTTCTGCAGCACCCTCACCACCCCTACTTCCCCTGCAGAACCTCACCACCCCTACTTCTGCAGCACCCTCACCACCCCTACTTCCTGCAGCACCTCAACCACCCCCTACTTCCTGCAGCACCCTCACCACCCCTACTTCCTGCAAGCACCCTCCCAACCACCCCTACTTTCCTGCAGCACCCTCACCACCCCTACTTCCTGCACACCCTCACCACCCCACCTCAGCACCCTCACCACCCCTACCCTGCCAGCACCTTCACCACCCCTGACTCCTGCAGCACCCTCACCGACCCCTACTCCTGCAGCACCTTCACCACCCTACTCCTGCCAGCACCTTCACCACCCCCTACTTCCTGCAGCACCTTCACCACCCCTACTTCCGGGCTACAAAAATCTCTGAAACTGGAAACACTTATCTCCCTCACTAGCTTTAAGCACCAGCTGTCAGAGCAGCTCATAGATTACTGCACCTGTACATAGCCCATCTATAATTTAGCCCATCCAACTACCTCTTTACCTACTGTATTTATTCATTTTTTTGCTCCTTTGCACCCCAGTATCTCTACTTGCACACTCCTCTTCTGCACATCTATCATTCCAGTGTTTAATTGCTATATTGTAATTATTTTGCCACTATGGCCTATTTATTGCCTTACCTCCCTTATCTTACCTCATTTGCACTCACTGTATATAGACTTTTTGTTTTCTTTTTTTCCTACTGTATTATTGACTGTATGTTTGTTTATTCCACGTGTAACTCTGTTGTTGAATGTGTCGAGTTGCTATGCTTTATCTTGGCCAGGTCGCAGTTGCAAATGAGAACTTGTTCTCAACTAGCCTACCTGGTTAAAACATTTTTTTTATAAATAGGCTAATATTGTGATCCATCATTCTTTTCTTGATTTAATCTTGTCATTACATATACTAAATAATATATGAAATTAGTTTTGATCTAGATTGGACCAGTATCATTCACCTGCATTGAAACAGGGCCATTGAAAAAAATACATAATTTAATATTGAATGGAGGACACTTTTCCCGTGGTTAATTTTCCTGCCAGCCAGGTAGGCTAATCTCATGTTGTAAAGAGAAGCAATGTGTTTAATATTAGGAAAGTTGATAAATAAATATAGTAGGCTTAGCCTATAGAAAGATGATGGGCTCCTCCTCTTTTTAATAGAGGCCATCAAAACTCTGTTTTCTCACGCAATTGCATAGCCTATAGAAATGTTGCGCATCATGAGTTCATGGGCTCTCATGAAGTGTTTGATTAGATTTTCGACTACATTTGCATTGAGGTCAGAGTGATTAGAGGGACACTAGAGTGCTGCGTACCAGGAAGTTATTAACAAGTTTGATAGGCTACTAATGATCAGCAGCAGAGCTTGGAGAAGCCTAATTACCGTGACTAAAAGGTCAGGTGGAATTTGACTACCATCATGACTCTTGACAGTGGTTGTGGCAGTAATACGGTCACCGTAACAGATTGCAGTGTTTCAGAGTACTCACAGCAGAGAACCCTCCCTTTAATGTTGGAAAGGTTCTGGAATGTCTACAATGTGAAGTCCAACAAAACATGTTTGACCATGTAAACATGAAGCTATGATTCTAGGAGGTTAAATGAAAATGCTGGTGACTAATTTTAGATGTATGGAACTTTATATCGCTCTCCCTCTCTCCCTTCCTCTCTTCTCTCCATATTCCTTCTCAGAAATGAAAAGAAATGGAAATTGAGAAAGATTGCCACATTTATTTTTATGGCAACTCATTTTCTTGCATCTTCATTGCATGGTTGGCCATCCCTTGCTCCCTTTCTCCGGTCTGTCTGTGTTACAAAAGATGGCTTTATGGCACTTTTCTCCAAGTGACAGCCTCATTCTCTCTCTCCATCTCTCTCTCTATCCCTCTCTCTTTCTCCCTCTCTCTCCCTCTCTCTCCCTCCCTCCCTCTATCCCTCTCTTCCTCCCTCCCTCTCTCCAACCATACTTCTCTCTCACCCTGGATGTCATTCAAGGTGAAGAAGTGTCTTCCAAATATTTATTTTCCTTCTCCCTGTCTATTTTTCTCCATCTTCATCCATGCCACACAGACCATAGTAACTGAACGTGCTCCACATATTAAGCTTTGAGGCCCTACCGCTGAACTTAAGCATGTCAGCCAGTCTGAACATACAGCACTAGGCCCAGCTCAGCCAGCCAGCTTCCCTGGGCGTTGGTTATTATCTTAGCTAGCTGGTGTAATGTGATGGTGATGGTTTGCTATAGCATTATCTTCAGCCAGTGGCAATGGGAAATGGGGCCCATCCATAATTCATTCAGGCTAAGATGTTTATTGATGAGTCCTTTATGTATATATTCGTTACACGTAAGAGTCATTCTTCAACAGTTCCATCACCTCAGAGACTCAGCCACCATTTGGTCTCCAGATTGTTCTGGTGTGATTTACTAAATGAGCCAACAGAACAGTGTTAGGTTCCATTATGACAACTGATTGACCTTATATAGGCGTGATAAAAAGTGTCCATACCAGTGTGTCTCTTTAAGAAAGGTATTTTTTATTTTGTTTTTTTTATTAACCTTTA
>NW_019944065.1:20852-25794 GCF_002910315.2 Salvelinus sp. IW2-2015 | reverse complement strand
CTGTGTGTTCTATATAGCTGTGTGTTCTATATAACTGTGTGTTCTATATAACTGTGTTCTATATAACTGTGTGTTCTATATAACTGTGTGTTCTATATAACTGTGTTCTATATAAATGTGTGTTCTATATAACTGTGTGTTCTATATAGCTGTGTGTTCTATATAGCTGTGTGTTCTATGTAACTGTGTGTTCTATATAGCTGTGTGTTCTATGTAACTGTGTTCTATATAACTGTGTGTTATATCTCAACCTGTTGCAGCATCCAGCTACTGTAAGGGCTCCAGGTTTTCACACATATAATGACACGTATTAGCAGCGTGTGTGGGTGCGTCTGTGTGTAACGGTGTTGCTTCCGCCTGTCTCCAGCCTGGGCTTGAACCAGCGATCCTCTGGCACACATCGACAACAGTCACACTTTAAGTTTTGTTTCTTTTCGCTCCGACAAAAGCCACAGCCCTTTCAGAGCAAGGGAAACAACTTCTTCAAGGTCTCAGATCGAGTGAATTCACCGATTGAAACGTTTTTAGAATGCACATCTTACTAGCCAGCCATTTCACACTGGTTACGTCTGTGTGATTGTGAGTGTGTGTTCTCGACTGGATGTTTTTCTGACAGAAGGGCATGCAGGTGTTGGAGAGAGAGCATCGCCACTAGGAACACACAGGCCTGGGTACGTGAGCAGAGGGGGACTGAGGGATAGAGGGAGGGAGTCGGCTCTCACACCTCCTTGGAGTGACAGAAGAGAGCGAGGCAGACATAGCGATACCTTACTCTAACTTCTTTACAGGTCTTCACAGAGATCTGCTGCCAACTGTCTAGTGGGTCTTAACTTGTATTATTTTCTTGGCCTTTTGAGTCAGAAAAAGCCCTCACCTGTCTGTCAGATTAGGCCTGCCCCTCAGTGCAGTAGAAGAGGAAGATGGAAAAGAGAGGGAAGAGGGAAGAGAAGGAAGGATTAAATCAGCAGTGTGGAGGAGAGTAGGTCAATCTGGCTGCTTATTGAATGGAGATGTCTCCTCTTTATCCTCTAACATCTCTCCCTCCCTCCCTCCCTCCCTCGTCTGTCTGTCTGTCTGTCTGTCTGTCTGTCTNACACATTCCTCCTCAACTGGTGTGTGTGTCAGACTGTTGAAACACATGTAGTGGTATGACACTGCAGACGACAGCATGACACTGGCCTGTCTGCCAGCTCTGTTTACGCTACAGCTGCAGAGGGAGGGGAGCCACACAGAGAGAGATTGTGTGTGTGCACGTTAGTGCGTCCATGCAACCATGCTTCCATGCTTGTGAGGGCAGAGAGAATACTGTTTTCAGTGTCCTGAATTTCAAGGGAAGAAAGGTGAAGAAATGGCTTCCCACTAAAATCCTTTTCCTTCTCCTTCTATCCATCACCGGGACGGTTGATCCTCTCAGAGGTCTGCTGTCTSATGGTTTTCTGCTCAGTAATGGTGATCTGGGCTCAGTAATGTGGTCTGMGCTGTGTGCTCTATGTAACAGGATATAGATCAAAGCGAAGACAGAATCAAAACCCTGACTGTAACAGGTAACGTCACTTTGGTGGATGACTACTGTTCGGTGGGTCAATGGCAGACAGAATTGATCCACTGCTTTTAAAGGGACAATCTGCAGTTTAAACAATAACAAAGCYGGCACCCCGCCTCTGCTTTGGTTAAAAGTTGAGGGAACAGCGGACTGTCCCTTTAAAGTACTTTTTTTGCTTATCCATGTGTTGTGTACTGTAATGTACTGTACAGGGCAGACAAGAGAATATGGTCTGACAATGAATGATGCAGAGAAAGACAAGAAGAGAGAGAGAGAGAGAGAGAGAGAGAGAGAGAGAGAGAGAGAGAGAGAGAGAGAGGAGAGAGAGAGAGAATTTTTGTGAGTGTAATGTTTACTGTAATTTTTTATTGTTTATTTCACTTTTGTTTATTATCTATTTCACATGCTTGGCAATGTAAACATGTTTCACATGCCGATAAAGCCCTTTGAATTTAATTTAATTTAATTGAGAGAGAAAAAAGAGAAAGAGAGAGAGAGAGAGACAGAGCAAGGGCTCCGTTGTAGCATTATGCTATCAAAACATCCTTCTCTCTCTCCTTTTCTCTCCTTCTCTCTCTCCTTCTGTCTCTCCTCTCTCTCCTTCTCTCTCTCCTTCTCTCTCTCCTTCTCTCTCTCCTTCTCTCTCCTTCTCTCTCTCCTTCTCTCTCTCCTTCTCTCTCTGCTCCGAATAAGGCTTCCCCTGGTTCCCATGGAGATAACGATATCACAGCACTTTACCGTGGGTACTGCAGCATGAGGTGCATGAACGAGGGAGAGAGGGAGAGAGAGGGCGAGAGAGAGAGGGCGAGAGAGAGAGGGAGAGAGAGAGGGAGAGAGAGATGGAGAGAGAGAGGGGGAGAGAGAGAGAGAGAGAGAGACAAGAGAGAAGAGAGAGGGAAGGAGAGAGGAGGGAGGTGACAGAGAGAGACAGACAAGAGAGAGAGAGCGAGTAGAGAGAGAGGAGAGAAAGAGAGAGAGAAGAGAGAGAGAGAGAGAGAGAAGAGAAGAGAGGGAGAGAGACAAAGAGAGAGAGGAGAGAAAGAGAGTGAGAGAGACAGGAAGAGAGAAAGAGAGAGAGAGGGAGAGAGAGAGAGGAAGGGTGACAGAGAGAGAAAGAGGAATAATGAGGACAGCTATTAAAAGGAGGATGAATTGAGTACCAAGCGCAACAGAAGAGGTGGGAGTGAAGATTCCATCTAGTCGTCTTCAAGCTCTTTCTATCCAATCAACTGTACGTGGCTGGAACAGTTTGATCATGGCAGATATGTGTCCGATTTTTATAGATCTATCTCGCTTGTACACACCTGTCAAGGAAAGATGGACATGAGCATAAACTCATCCAAAGAAATGCTTGTCAGAAGTCTTCCTGATGAGTACACCACAATTGTGTGCGAGGCTCTGAGACAGATTGACAGCCTATGTAAATAAGCTGGATGAAGAAACCAGTCTACAGTTTGGATGAATAGGTAAAACAGCCTTGGACAAGCCACATTCCAAGGGGGAGAGACGTTGAGAAAGAGATGGCGAAGAGATGGAAATTGATGGAGGGAGGAGGGAGGAGAGGGAGGAGAGACAGAAGCGAATCCTAAAAGTCCCTAGGTGGAATGCAAACAGTGCTTCTGCCAGCTGAGTGCCAGGATGGAAATCACACTCTCCTATCTTCCCTTCTCTTTTCTACCTCATCTACCCTCTCTCTCTCACTCGCTCCTCTTCTTCAACCCCTCTCCCTCTAAATTCAATTACAGTCAAATGCGCTTTATTGGCATGGGAAACATATTGTTTACATGTCAAAGCAAGTGAAATAGATAATAAACAAAAGTTAAATAAAGAATATAAAATAAACAGTAAACATTACATTCACAAAAGTTCCAAAAGAATAAAGACATTTCATTTCAAATGTCATATTATGGCTATATACATTGTTGTAATGATGTGCAAATACTTAAAGTACAAAAAGGAAAATAAATAAACAAAATATGGGTTGTATTTACAATGGTGTTTGTTCTTCACTGGTTGCCCAAAACTTGTGGCAACAGGTCACAATATTGCTGCTGTGACAGCAGGAGTAGTATTTCACCTAACAGATATGGAGTTTACCAAAATTTGATTTGTTTGAAAAACAAATTGTGGATCTGTGTAATCTGAGGAAATATGTGTCTCTAAATCGGTCATGACATTTTGCAGGAGGTTAAGAATGCAGCCTCCAGTTCCACCTATTTTGTGGGCAGGTTGCACATAGCCTGTCTTCGTCTACGGCGCCGTGTTCTCAATGCAAGGCCTATGCTCACTGAGCCTGTACATTGTCCAAAGATTTCCTAGATCTCGGTCAGTCACAGTGGTCAGTTTTCTGCCACGTGTAACTCTCTGTTTAGGCAAATAGCATTTCTAATTGCTACAGTTTTTTGTTAATCCTTCCAATGTCGGTCTTTGACTATGCCAGATTAATTGCTATGAACATGCTATTCTATAAAAGAATTCTCCGTAATAATATTACCTGGATTGAACTAATCATGTAAAAAATATTAATTAACCAGAGAGGGACACCACGAAATAATATTTATTAGAGCTGTTATCTTCTTCAATAAAACTCTTAAAGATTAGTCATATTTACTAAATAGCAGTCACCATTAATCGTCCATTTTTATTCAGCTCACTGAAAGTGGTAAAGCCTTTATCTGCCAAGGAATCCTGGCTAACAAGTAATCAGCAATACAAATGGTTTAATTATTTATTTACTTAAATTACCTAACTAATCACACAGGAAAACACCACATACACAATTAAAATCATAAACTTGATACAAAGTACGTCATACAGAAAAACGTCCCTAGCGGGCGAATAGATATGACTGCTTGTTACACAAAGGAAGGTTGAGTCTTAGTGAAAGAGCGGAAGACTGGAACAGAGGCGAAGATGTGCTATCGTAAATTACAGTATCGGATTGCATTCTAAATTACCCCATTTGAAAAGGAAATGCCAATAAATATTTACTCTGAGCGCGCTTCAGTAGGTTCTGGTAGATGGATAGATATCGCCAACCCGAGTCCTCCTGTCCCTTTGGAGAATCTCTGGTTGTCACGCGATACTTTGATAACGTGTGTATAGTAACGGATACTCGGACTGTCCTTCCTAACCTGCGTTTAGCTGTTGCGTAATCAACGGATAGGAGATAATCACTTCTGTAGTGAATTAACAAGTCAATTCATACCATTCACAATCAAAGTCCGATTGTATGTTGCTAGTCTTAGCTATTATCTGACCATTCTGACACAATCGTGCATCCAGGTCTCATCCTGGCCCGAACAAAAGTTATATTTCGTCATGCTTATATATGGAGAGAGGTGTGTCGAAAAGTTATAACCCATGTGCTCTCACAGGTGGCCCCTGTTATCTCTCTCT
>NW_019944065.1:4478-20827 GCF_002910315.2 Salvelinus sp. IW2-2015 | reverse complement strand
TTTGAGAGAGATGTTCTGTCTGTCTCGGTCTTTCTGTCTATCTGTCTGTGCTGTCTGGTCTGTCTGTCTGTCTGTCTGTCTGTACTTTGTCTGTCTGTCTGTCTGTCGTCTGTCGTCTGTCTGTCTGTCTGTCCTGTCTGTCTGTCTGTCTCGTCTTCTGTCTGATGAGCTTGTTGTCTGAGGAACTGTGTGTGTGTGTGTGTGTGTGTGTGTGTTGTGTGTGTGTGTGTGTGTGTGTGTGTGTGTGTGTGTGTGTGTGTGTGTGTGTGTGTGTGTGTGTGTGTTGTGTGTGTGTGTGTGTGTGTGTGTGTGTGTACACACATACACACAGGCACAACACACTTTCCCAAATAAGCATTTGGCTTAGAAGTAGTTCACCACAAGTGGAGATAGTAAGGGAGACCAGGCTTGCAACACATTCCAGTCAATAATCTGAACAATGGAGTGTGTGTTCAACCTCCTCCCCTCCTCCCTCCTACTCCTACCCTCCTCCCTCCTACTCCTCCCTCCTACCTCTTACCTCCTCCTCCTCCCTCCTCCCTCCTCCTCTCCTCCCCTCTCCCTCCATACCATCCTACCTTCCTCCTACCTCCTACCTCCTCCTCCTCCCTCTCTCCCATCCTCCCTCCCACCTACTCCCTCTTCCCTCTTCTCCTACCTCCTCCTCCTCCCTCCTTCCTCCTCCCTCCTCCCTCCCCCTCCTCCCTCCGTCTCCTCCTCCCTCCTCCTCCTAGCTCCTCCCTTCCTACCTCCTCCTCTCCTCCCTCCCTCTCCCTCCTTTCTGCACCATAGTATTCTTTCTGTCCTCTTCTCTCTCACATGCTCATGGGCTTAGGTACTACTTATGACTGAGGTGTGTGGGAGAGGGCAACCAAACAGCTATTTCTGACTAAAGGTGTGTGGGAGCAGGGTCAACATACAAGTATTTCTGAACTAAAGGGTGTGTGGGAGGCAGGTCAACATGCAGCTAATTTCTGACTAAAGGTGTGTGGGAGCAGGTCAACATGCAGCTAATTTCTGATTACGCTGTTGTGTGGGAGGCAGGTCAACATGCAGTATTTCTGACCTCAAAGGTGTGTGGGAAGCAGTGTCAACATACAGCTTATTTCTGAACTAAAGGTTGGGGGAGCCGGTCACCCATACAGCTATTTCATAATAATAGGTGTGTGGAGAGCAGGTCAACATACAGCTATTTCTGCTAAAGGTGTGTGGGAGCAGATTCAACATGGCAGCTATTTCCGACTAAAGAGTGTGTGGGAGCAGGTTCAACGTAAAACTATTTCTGCTACAGGTGTGTGGGAACAGGTCAACAGACAACTATTTCTACTAAAGGTGTGTGGGGGAGTCAACGTAGAACAATTTCTGACTAAAGCTGGTGTGGGAGAGCAGGTCAACATAAAGCTTTCTTAATTTCTATTTCTGACTAAAGGTGGTGTGGGAAGCAGGTTTAACATACAGCTATTTCTGACAAAGGTGTGTGGGAGAGGTCAATCATGCAGCTATTTCCTGACTAAAGGTGGTTGGAGCAGGTCAGAATACAGCTAATTTCTGACTAAAGTGGTTGGGAAGCAGGTCAAACATACAGTATTTTCTGACTAATGGTGGTGTGGCAGCAGGTCAACATACAGCTATTCTACATAAAAAGGTGTGTGGGAGCGAGGTCAACATACAGCTAATTCTGTAATGGTGTTGTGGGACAAGTCAACATACAGCTATTTCTTGAACTAAAAGGGTGTGGGGCAGGTAACATACAGCTATTTCTGATAAAAGTGTGTGGTAGCAGTCAAACATTACCAGCTATTTCTGACTAAAAGGTGTTTGGTGGGAGCAGGTCAACATGCAGCTATTTCTGCTAATGGTGTGTCGGGAACCAGGTCAACATGCAGCTATTTTCTGACTGAAAGGTGTGTGGGAGCCAGGTCAACGATGCCAGCTCTTTCTGATTTCTAAAGGTGTTTGGGAGCAGGTCAACGTACAGCTATTATATCTGACTAATGGGTGTGTGGGAAGCAGGTTCACACATTAAGCTATTTCTGAACTAAAGTGTGTGGGAGCAGGTCAACAGAAAGCCTATTTCTTGACTAAAGGTTTGTGTGGGAGCAGGTCAACATGCAAGCTATTTCTGACTAATGGTGTCGTGTGGGAGCAGGTCAACGTACAGGCTATTTCTGCACTAAAGGTGTGTGGGAGCAGGTCAACAGACACTATTTCTGACTAAAGGTGTGGTGGGGCAGGTCAACGGAGAACTATTTCTGACCTAAGCTGGTGTGGGAGCAGGTTCCACATAAAGCTATTTTGACTAAAGGTGTGTGGAGCTAGGTCCAACATACAGCTATTTCTGACTAAGGTGTAGTGGGAGCAGGTCAAACATGCAGCTATTTTCTGACTCAATAGGTTGTGTGGGAGCAGGTCAACATACAGCTATTTTACTGACTAAAGGTGTGTGGAGCAGGTAACATACAGCTATTTCTGTCTAATGGTGTGTGGGCAGGTCAACCATACAGCTATTTCTAACTAAAGGTGTTGTGGGAGCAGGTCAACCCATACAGCTAATTCTGCACTAATGTGCTTGTAGGAGCAGGTCACATACGCTATTTCTGACTTAAAGGTGTGTGGAAGCAGGTCAACATACAGCTATTTCTGATAAAGGTGTGGTGGAGCAGTCAACATACAGCTATTCTCTGACTAAAGGTGTGTGGTGTGAGCGAGGTCAACATGCACGCTGATTTCTGACCTAATGGTTGTGTTGGGAGCAGGTCAAACATGCAGCTATTTCTGACTGAAGGTGTGTGGGAGCAGGTCAACATGCCAGCTATTTCTGACTAAGGTGTGTGGGAGCAGGGTCAAACGTACAGCTATTTCTGACTAATGGTGTGTGGGAGCAGGTCAACATGAAGCTATTTTGACTAAAGGTGTGTGGGAGCAGGTCAACAGAAAGCTATTTCTGACTAAAGGTGTGTGGGACGCAGGTCAACATGCACTATTTCTGACTAATGGGTGTGGGGAGCAGGTCAACAAAGCTATTTCTGACTAAAGGTGTGTGGGAGCAGGTCAACATTACAGCTATTTCTGACTAAAGGTGTGTGGGAGCAGGTCAACATACAGCTATTTCTGACTAAAGGTGTGTGGGAGCAGGTCAACAGACAGCTATTTCTACGATAAAGGTGTGTGGGGAGGTCAACATTGACAGCCTATTTCCGACTAAAGGGTGTGTTGGGAGCAGGTCAACATACAGCTATTTCTGACTAAAGGTGTGTGGGAGCAGGTCAACAGACAGCTATTCTGATAAAGGTGTGTGGGAGCAGGTCAACATGCAGCTATTTCTGACTAAAGGTGTGTGGGAGCAGGTTCAACATGCAGCTATTTCTGACGAAAGGTGGTGTGGGGCAGGTCAACATTGCAGCTATTTCTGACTAAAGGTGTGTGGGAGCAGGTCAACATGCAGCTATTTCTGACTAAAGGTGTATGGGAGCAGGGTCAACATGCGAGCTATTTCTGACTAAAGGTTTGGTGGGAGGCAGGTCAACATGCATATTTTTCCAGGGTGTGTTCTATTTGTTATTGTCTGGTCGGTGTGTTGAATGTCAGGTATGTTGAGATGTGAAATAAAAATGTAAATGAATGGTGACTTGAGTTGAGGTTGAAGGTGTGAGTAAGCAAGTAGAGGTACCGAGGTTAGAGGAAGATGTAGATTTGTGTATAAGGCTTTAGAGATACACATCTCAACTAACTACATTATCTTCTATATCAGTCAACACTTTCAACTAGCTACATTATCTAAACTATATCAGTTAACACTTCAACTAACTACATCTTCTACTATATCAGTGACATTTCAACCTAAACACAATAGTCATACTATATCAGTAACACTTCAACAACTAACTTATCTACTATCGATACAGTAACACTTCAACTAACTACATTATCTTACTATATCAGTTTAACACTTCAACTAACTACATTAATCTACTATATTCAGTAACACTTTCAACCTAACTACATTATCTTACTATATCAGTAACCTTCAACTAACTACACTTATTCTTACTATATCAGTAACACTCTCAAGTAACTACATTATCTACTATTCAGTAACATCTTCAACTACTACATTATCTACTATATCCGTAACATTTCAACTAACTACATATCTACTAATATCAGTAACACTTCAACTAACTACATTACTACTATATCAGTAACACTTCAACTACACTACATTGATCTACTATATCAGTACACTTCAAAACTAACATACATTAATCTACTTATCCGAAAACACTTCAACATAACTACATTATCTACTATATCAGCTAAACACTTCAACATAGCTACATTTTACTATATCAGTAACACTTCAAACTAACTCCATATCTACTATATTACTATCGTTAACACTTCAACTCTACTCAGTGTCTCTATATCAGTAACAACTTCAGCTAACCTCTAACCTATTACCCTAGCCCTAACCTAACCATAGCAATGCACTCAACAAATAGTTGTTGATATAGTGCCACCTACGATGGACTATCCAAGATAAACTACTATCAGTGAACACTTCACTAGCTTACAATTTTTCTACTATTATCAGTAACACTTCAACTAAACTTACATTATTCTACTATCAATCAGTGGACATTTTCAACTAATCTACATTATCTACTATATCAGTAACACTTCAACTAAGCTACATTATCTACTATATCAGTAACACTTTCAACTAACTACCATTATCTACTATATCAGTAACACTTCAACTAGCTACATTATCTACTATATCAGTAACACTTCAACTAACTACATTATCTACTATCTCAGTAACACTTCAACTAAACTACATTATCTACTATATCAGTAACACTTCAACGTAACTACATAATCTATATATCAGATAACACTTCAACTAGTACAGTGTCTACTATATCAGTAACACTTCAGCTAACCCTAACCTATTACCCTAGCCCTAACTCTAACATAGCATGCACTCAACAAATAGTTTTTTGATACTAGTGCACCTACAGTGGACTATCCAAATAAACTATATTCAGTAACACTTCAATCGCTACATTATCTACTATATCAGTTAACACTTCAACTAACTACATTATCTACTATATCAGTGACATTTCAACTAATTACATTATCTACTATATCAGTAACACTTCAACTAGCTACATTTATCTACCTATAATCAGTAACACTTCACACTAACTACATTCTCTATATATCAGTAACACTTTCAACTAGCTACATTATCTACTATATCCCAGTAACAACTTCAACTAACTACATTATCTACTATATCAGTTTTAACACTTAACTAACTACATTATCTACTTATCAGTAACATTCAACTAACTACATTATCTACTATCATCAGTAAAACACCTTCAACTAGCATCCCAGTGTCTACTATATCAGTAACACTTCAGCTAACCTCTAACCTATTTCACCTAGCCCAACTCTAACCATAGCATGCACTCAACAATAGTTTGTTGATACTATCTGCACCTACAGATGGACTATCCAAAATACAAGTGTGACCCAGTATCCATCTGTATGGTCAATCTTTCATCCTTTTTCCCCTCATATTTCAGTCTTTCTCATCATTCTGTCTTCTCTCTTTCTCTATCTTTTTCTCATCTCTCTCTCTCTCTTTCTCCTCTCTCTCTCTCTCTCTCTCTCTCTCTCTCTCTCTCTCTCTCTCTCTCTCTCTCTCTCTCTCTCTCTCTCTCTCTCTCCTCTCTCTTCCTCACTCTTATTTTCTATGGGGTGACCTCGTATAGGCACTGTCTTCTCCCACCTGGCTCGCAGCCCAGAATGTTACCAGTAACAATAGCCCAATCTTATTGGTTCTCTCCAGTTCCACACTCTGGTTCAACGAGGGGATGGGCAGATTGACTACACTCTCCACAGCAGACGCTCCCTCTCTCTCTCTCTCTCTCTCCTCCCCCAAGGAAGGTTCCAACAAACATTATTTTCTCTTAAACAAGCATTTTTTAATTGTGGTGTTGATTATAGAATGTTTGTATAAAACATTTGGCTGATGTTGCAAGAACGTTCGTGCGGTCGTTCCCAAACCACAAGACTGTCCTGTTGTGCGGATGATTCTACCGTAAAAAATAATGTGGCTGCTAAAAACACTTCACCTGATATTTACAAGGTCGTTCCCAGAATACATTTAATCTGTTCTTTAAATGTTCCAGAATACATTTAATCTGTTCTTTAAATGTTCCCAGAATACATTTAATCTGTTCTTTAAATGTTCCCAGAATACTTTAATCGTGTTCTTTAAAGGTTCCCAGAATACCTTTAATCTGTTCTTTAAATGTTCCCAGAATACATTTAACTCTGTTCTTTAAAAGTTCCCAAATACATTAATCTGTTCTTTAAAAGTTCCCAGAATACATTTAATCTGTTCTTTAATGTTCCAGAATACATTTAATCTGTTCTTTAAATTTCCAGAATACATTTAATCTAAATCTGTTCTTTAAATGTTCCCAGAATACATTTAATCTGTTCTTTAAATGTTCCCAGAATACATTTAATCTGTTCTTTAAAGGTTCCCAGAATACATTTAATCTGTTCTTTAAAGGTTCCCAGAATGTTTTACAAGGTTATGGGAACAGTCTGGTGGTGTGTACTGATTATTAAAATGTTTATATTAGGTTTAAAAAAACATTTTCCTGATGTTGCAAGAACATTCCCAGAACAAATGTTTTGTTCTTTAAAAGTTCCTAAAYCATTTTTTTAGGATGTGGGAACATGTTAGCAGGGTGCAAATAACATACCTTTGATGTTGCAAGAATGTTGKTAGAACATKATMTCTGAGTTCTTTAAAGGTTCCCACAACATTCAATTAAGTTGTGGGAACAATGTGGGTACAAGAGATAGGTTCCCAAAACAAAATACGCTCAGTTGTGATGACATTCATACAACGTTTAAATTTGGTTGCTCAGGCCATTACCTTAATATCGTAAGAAGGAAATATGTCCGTTTTTAAGAAGTTCATAGCATATTTGTTTTAGGTTTAGCATAATATTCCATGGATGTTCACACAATATACATTTTACTTGTTCGTTGAGGTCCTCTGAATTTTTCAAGAACATTTAGGACACTTTATATTTAAGATGTACCTAATATTGCCACACCATTCCCAGCACGCAAATCTGTAGCTCCTTAATAACCTTTTACTGCAGTGGGATAAATCAGGGTCACACAGAGTGTTTCTGGGTAGTCTTAAACAAATCTACATTGAAACAAAAGTATACACCTCACACACATGGTTACGGGCTTAAAAAAATAAGACGCATGTACCATGTGTGGCAGACCAGGGGATTTGATCTAGACGTTTACACAGATCCGACACGGACACAAGTGTGATACCTCAGTTTCAAGGGTGTTTATTTAAAACAGTAAAGAAAAAGAAAGAAAACAGGTCTCCTCCAGGAGACCTCTTCCGGGTTACCACCTTCTCCAGGAGGCTAGTCTCCTCCAGGAGAACTCTTCCGGGTTACCACCTTCTCCAGGAGGCTGGTCTCCTCCCATAGAGGAGGTCATTAGGGGAAAACCCAGGGGAGGCCTGGGACACATCACAGATCCAGAACATTAGGTGGGTTAATAGCTGGTCCCACTTCTTCCAGTCCCGCTCGTTGACCATCCGCAGCCTTTGTTTGAGCGTCTTATTGAACCCTTGTCACGAACCGGCTCAAAGTTAGTAACAAAAAGGGAGACAACTTGGAGATAAGGAATAACAAAATATATTTATTAACTGAAGTAAACTAAATACAACTAACACTGGTGTGTGTGTAGTCAGTAGTCAGTAGTCAGTAGTGTAAGTGAGTGGTTGAGTGTATAAATGTGATAATGAGGGGTGTTGAAAGGTGCCAAAACAAACAAACAAAATGCCACAAKCAAAATCTATCAGTGTGTCTGCATGGAGAGAGTCTCCTCAATGAATGGGGAAGAGGTGTATTTATCCCGGGACACACCTGAGCCCAGGTGTGTTTCATTTTGCTGATGACCCTCCCGGCTCCGCCCACCGACATCCTAATAAGGAAAACAAGAGCAAAGAGAAAGAATTTGGCAGACAGAGTGGGAGGGTCGTCACACCGTTTAACGAGGACATGCGGATGAAAGATGGACGTCCGGATCTGCTTTATCTGTAGGAGAGCACACAAATTAAATCTTATGCTTCACCGAGTCGTGGCTGAACGACAACATGGATAACATACAGCTGGCTGAGTCTCCGGTCCATCGGCAAGATAGAACAGCTGCCTCCGGTAAGACAAGGGGTGGCGGTCTGTGCCTGTTTGTAAAATAACAGTTTGTGCACGAAATCTAATATTAAGGAAGTCTCAAGATTTTACTCGCCTGAGGTAGAGTATCTSATGATAAGCTGTAGACCACACTATTTACCAAGAGACTTTTCATCTACATATTTCGTAGCTGTCTATCAACCACCACAAACTGATGTTGGCACTAAGACCACACTCAATGAGCAGTATACGGCCATAAGGAAACAAGAAAATGCTCATCCAGAGGCGGCGCTCCTAGTGGCSGGGGACTTTATTACAGGGAAACTTAAATCCGTTTACCTAATTTCTACCAGCATGTTAAATGTGCAACCAGAGGGGAAAACAAACTCTAGACCACCTTCACTCCACACACAGAGACGCATCGCTGACATTTCCAGCCTGTCCCTGARCGAGTCTGTTGTACCAACATGTTTTGAGTAGACCACCATAGTTCCTGTGCCCAAGAACACCAAGGTAACCTGCCTGAGTGACTACCGACCCGTAGCACCCACAATGTCATGTGTCTCTATATCACCTAACATACAGTCCATAAAACACAACTTGCCATTATATCTGGAGAGAAACATAAATCGGGATGTTTTCTAATCTGGTTTCCTAATTTGCCATTTGCCATAATTTGAATGAAACATTCTGGGAACCATTAAAGAACAGACGACATGTTCTGGGAATGTTCTTGTAACATCAGGTGAATGATTTTTGAACCCTAAAATAAACATTGTGGAATCATATGCACAACTGGACAGTTGTTATGGGAACACATCTTTTATGATGTTCTCACAATGTTCCCACCAGACTGTTCCCACAACCTGAGGAAATATTCTGGGAACTTTTAAAGAATAGATATGCTTCGTTGTAAGCGATAGTGTGTTTGATTTGACTTTCCAGTCGAGTGGCTGGCAGTTGGTGTTAGGGCCTACGGTGTGAACTAGAGTGTGTGTGTGTTTGAATTAATTTGAGTATGCATTGGTGTGTGTGTGTGTGTGTGTGTTTCAATTAATTTTAGTATGCATTGGTGTGTGTGTGTGTGTGTGTGTGTGTTTGAATTAATTTTAGTATGCATTGGTGTGTGTGTGTGTGTGTTTGAATTAATTTTAGTATGCATTGGTGTGTGTTTGTGTTCTTGCTCTGTTAAATGCTGACTGCCTCTCCTCTCCATAGACAGAAGTGCCTGAAGCCTGTAGCTGGTTGGAACTGTTAAGACACATCAGGAGTCCAAGGACGGCCAACCCTGTCCTCTGAGCTTTCTGACCCACGGTTGTGCCCCCATCCCACCCATAATCCCTCCATGCCACGTCTACCCTTCTATGGAGCTGTGATTCTATGCCATCTGTGTGGGTGAGAGGGGACTGTCCTCTCACTGTCCCTCCACTCTCTCCCTTGCTCCCTGCTCCCCCTGCACGTTGTAAGCCAACCAGATCAATAACATCTTTCGCCATCTGTCTCGCCTGACAGTTCAGCTGAGGAGAAAGGTAAAGAGTGAGAGAGAGCAAGAGAGAGAGAGAGAGAGGAGAGAAATGAACTCAGAAGTTGGTCCAGCCTGCAAAAAGCAAGCCGTCAGTGCCACAATCCCATACCCTGGGGTACAGGCACTGCAGGAATCTCATCAGTCCCAGTAAAAGGCTCTTAAGATGGGTCATAGATCCTAGGAGACTCCCAGGCCAACCTCCAAAAACAGGCCTCGGATAGAAAACACTTTTAGATTGGATTGTTTTATTTTATCTTCTTTAGTTTGATTTCTCTCTGGAAACATTCACACACACTGAGACCTCCCTTTAGTTTTTATATCGGTCGCTCTTAATCGACTACTCCTGACTGGTTCAAAATGGCAGTCAACGTGACTCCCATTCGGGACACAAAATGGCTGACCCTGGAGGTGTGTCGTGAGTTCCAGAGAGGGACGTGCTCGCGACCGGACAGCGAGTGTAAGTTTGCCCACCCTGCCAAGAGCTGCCAGGTGGAGAATGGACGAATCATCGCCTGCTTTGACTCCCTCAAGGTGAGTCGTCAGCTAATTAAGGTCATCTGAAGGTCATCTGGGTTCAGGGGGATCTCTCTACCTCTCTCTGTGGTTGTCCATCACACGAGGTTGGTCAGGAGGACAGGCTCGTGATAATGGCTGGAGCGGAATAGGTGGAATGGTATCAAATACATCAAACATATGGTTTTCATGTAGTTGATGCCATTCCATTCATCATTATTATGAGCCGCCTTCCCCTCAGCAAACTCCACTGTTGTTCCTCAAATGATCATGGAACCAGTTACCTGAATGTTGTAATCACCGTCATCTTCCTCTTGAGGACACAAGGAGGAAGAGGAAGGTACATATGATAGGGAGTTCAGGACGAAGAAAAACTATTCATAGTGGTGTGTGTGTGCGTGTGCGTGTGCGTGTGTGTGTGCGCGTGTGTGCGTGTGTGTGTGTTGCATTTCCGTCCCTGGGTCAGAGGTCAGAATCAGAGTTTCCCTCAGTGTGTCACAGTAACAGAGAAAAGCCAGCACACCACAGTTGAGAGAGAGAGGTCACAGACTCAGAGTGTCCCTCAGTAACAGAGAAGAACCAGCATGTGTGTGTATGTACGCATGAGAGTGTGTGACTATGTTCTCCAACAGTATGAATGGGGGATATGTTCAGTGGTAAGTGGTAAGATACAATGTGTTATTGTGGGGTGACACACTCATAGTGGGTAGTCCTCATTCAGCCCACAGGGCTCTGCAATTCACCGTCTTTCTGGTCTGGCACAGATACACTGTACATACAAACACTCCCACAACACAGAGAGAGCGAGAGAGCGAGAGAGAGCGAGAGAGCGAGAGAGAGCGATAGAGAGAGAGAGAAAGAGAGAGAAAGAGAGAGAGAGAGAGAGAGAGAGAGAGAGAGAGAGAGAGAGAGAGAGAGAGAGAGAGAGAGAGAGAGAGAGAGAGAGAGAGAGAGTGAAAGAGAGAGAAAGAGAGAGAGAGAGAGAGAGAGAGAGAGAGAGAGAGAGAGAGAGAGAGAGAGAGAGAGAGAGAGAGAGAGAGAGAGAGAGAGAGAGAGAGAGAGAGAGAGAGAGAGAGAGAGAGAGAGAGAGAGAATAACCGGCCTCACCCTACTAGAATCTGAAGTCAAATGTCTGCTGTTTGCTGATGATCTGGTGCTTCTGTCACTAACGAAGGAGGGCTGACAGCAGCACCTAGATCTTCTGCACAGATTCTGTCAGACCTGGGCCCTGACAGTAAATCTCAGTAAGACCAAAAATAATGGTGTTCCAAAAAAGGTCCAGTCGCCAGGACCACAAATACAAATTCTATCTCGACACCGTTACCTTAGAGCACACAAAAAACTACACATACCTCGGCCTAAACATCAGCACCACAGGTAACTTCCACAAAGCTGTGAATGAGTTGAGAGACAAGGCACGAAGGGCCTTCTATGACATCAAAAGGAAGATAAAATTTCACATACCAATTAGGATCTGGCTAAAAATACTTTAATCAGTTATAGAACCCATTGCCCTTTATAGTTGTGAGGTCTGGGGTCCATATTGAGGTCTGGGGTCTACTCACCAACCAAGAATTCACAAAATGGGACAAACACTAAATGCAGAATTCTGCAAAAATATCCTCTGTGCACAATGTAAAACACCAAATAATGCATTCAGAGCAGAATTAGGCCGATACCCGCTAATGATCAAAATCCAGAAAAGAGACGTTAAATTCTACAACCACCTAAAAGGAAGAGATTCCCAAACCTTCCGTAACAAAGCCAGCACCTACAGAGAGATGAACCTGGAGAAGAGCCCCCTAAGCAAGCTGGTCCTGGGGCTCTGTTCACAAACACAAACACACCCCACAGAGCCACAGGACAGCAGCACAATTAGACCCAAGCAAATCATGAGAAAACAAAAAGATAATTACTTGACACATTGGAAAGAATTAACAAAAAAACAGAGCAAACTAGAATGCTAATTGACTGTTCAGATGTGTTGGAGGAGACTCAGTATAGGAGAAAGGGTTAAATATCAGTACTTGTGTGAATATATCTTCATCTTTGGGATGAATAAACTTGGTGTAAACTTTTATAGTGTCCGTCGAGTTCTTATTCTGATATGTAGAACCTAACAATGTAAAGACTCAGTAAGTTATGCTATTGAGAGAGGCCACCGTAGGGTGAAATACCACAGTGTGCAATCACAGCAGCAAGATTTGTGACCTGTTGCCACATAAGAAAACGGCAACAAGTGAAGAACAAACACCATTGTAAATACAACCTATATTTACAGTGCATTCGGCAAGTACTTTATTTGACTACATTCCTGTAGAAAATAATGTTCTTTTTACTCCATACATTTTCCCTGACACCCAAAAGTACTCGTTACATTAAGAATGCTAAGCAGGACAGGAAAATTGTCCAATTCACACACTTCTCAAGAGAACATCCCTGGTCATCCCTACTGCCTCTGATCTATCAGACTCACACATGCTTTGTTTGTAAATGATGTCTGAGGGTTGGAGCCATTGGCTGAAAAATAATAAAATGCTGCAGTCTGGTTTGCTTAAGGAATTTGAAATGATTTATACTTTTACATTTACTTTTCATACTTAAGTATATTTAAAACCAAATACTTTTAGACTTTTACTCAAGTAGTATTTTACTGGGTGACTTTCACTTTTACTTGAGGATATTTCTATTAAGGTATCTTTACTTTTACTAAATTTTTCCACCACTGGGTATAATAACAAAGCAAAGCAAAAATATATTTTTTCAAATTTATAAAAAATATAAATTAATCGCACCTATGGCAGCGATTACAAGCTTGGCACACCCATTCTCCCATTCTTCTCTTCAGATCTTCTCAATCTCTGTCAGGTTGGATGGCGAGCGTCGCTGCACAGCTATTTTCAGGTCTCTCCTGAGATGTTTGATCTGGTTCAAGTCCGGGCTCTGGCTGGGCCACTCAAGGACATTCAGAGACTTGTTCCGAAGCCACTCCTGCGTTGTCTTGGCTGTGTGCTTAGGGTCGTTGTCCTGTTGAAAGGTGAACCTTCGCCCCAGTCTGTGGTCCTGAGCGCTCTGGAGCAGGTTTTCATCAAGGATCTCTCTGTACTTTGCTCCATTCATCTTTCCCTCGATCCTGACTAGTCTCCCAGTCCCTGCTGCTGAAAAACATCCCCACAGCATGATGCTGCCACCACCATGCGTCACCGTAAGGGATGGTGCCACGTTTCCTCCAGACGTGACGCTTGGCATTCAGGCCAAAGAGTTCAATCTTGGTTTCATCAGAGCAGAGAATCTGATTTCTCATGGTCTGAGTGTCCTTTAGGTGCTTTTTGGAAAACTCAAAGCGGGCTGTCATGTGCCTTTTACTGAGGAGTGGTTTCCATCTGGCCCCTCTGCCATAAAGGTCTGATTAGTGGAGTACTGCAGAGATGGTTGTCCTTCTGGAAGGTTCTCCCATCTCCAACTAGGAAATCTGGAGCTCTGTCAGAGTGACCATCAGGATTTGTCACCTCCCTGACCAAGTTCCTTCTCCCCCGATTGCTCAGTTTGGCTGAGCGGCCAGCACTAGGAAGAGTCTCGGTGGTTCCATTTAAGAATGTTGGAGGCCACTGTGTTCTTGGGGAACTTCAATGCTGCAGAAATGTTTTGGCACCTGTGCCTCGACACAATCTCTGAGATTTATGGACAATTTCTGTGACCATCATGGCATGGTTTTTGCTGTGGGAACTTATATAGACAGGTGTGTGCCTTTCCAAATCATGTCCAATCAATTGAATTTACCACAGGTGGACTCCAATCAAGTTGTAGAAACAGCTCAAGGATGATCAATGGAAACAGGATGCACCTGAGCTCAATTTCAAGTCTCATAGCAAAGGGTCTGAATACTTATGTAAATGAGCTATTTCAGTTTTTAATAAAAACTGTTTCAGTTTTAATAAAAACTATTTCAGTTTTTAATAAATTCTAACAACCTGTTTTGCTTTGTCATTATGGGGTACTGTTTGTAGGTTGATGAGGAAATATTTGTATTTAATCGATTTTACACACACAAAAGTTATACTTTCCGAAAACACCATTTTTTTGGCTTTTCCCTTTTGTAATTTAACTATTAGCACATCGTTACAACAGTGTGTGTAGACATCAGATGTACAATTTGAAATGTATCTTTTTCTCTGGAACTTTTGTGAATGAAATGTTTACTTTTCTTTATCAGTTGAAGTCGGAAGTTTACATACACTTAGGTTGGAGTCATTAAAACTCGTTTTTCAACCACTCCACACATTTCTTGTTAACAAACTATAGTTTTGGCAAGTCGGTTAGAACATCTACTTTGTGCATGACACAAGTCATTTTTCTAACAATTGTTTACAGACAGATTATTTCACTTATAATTCGCTGTATCACAATTCCAGTGGGTCAGAAGTTGACATACACTAAGTTGACTGTGCCTTTAAACAGCTTGGAAAATTCCAGAAAATAATGTCATGGCTTTAGAAGCTTCTGATAGGCTAATTGACATCATTTGAGTAAATTGGAGGTGTACTTGTGGATGTATTTCAAGGCCTACCTTCAAACTCAGTACCTCTTTGCTTGACATCATGGGAAAATCAAAAGAAATCAGCCAAGACCTCAGAAAAAAATTGTAGACCACAAGTCTGGTTCATCATTGGGAGCAATTTCCAAATGCCTGAAGGTACCACCTTCATCTGTACAAACAATAGTATGCAAGTATAAACACCATGGGACCACGCAGCCATCATACCGCTCAGGAAGGAGACACGTTCTGTCTCCTAGAGATGAACGTACTTTGGTGCGAAAAGTGCAAATCAATCCCAGAACAACAGCAAAGGACCTTGTGAAGATGCTGGAGGAAACAGGTACGAAAGTATCTATATCCACAGTAAAACGAGTCCTATATCGACATAACCTGAAATGCCGCTTAGCAAGGAAGAAGCCACTGCTCCAAAACCGCAATTAAAAAAGCTAGACTACAGTTTGCAACTGCACATGGAGAAATGTCCTCTTGTCTGATGAAACAAAAATAGAACTGTTCGGCCATAATGACCATCGTTATGTTTGGAGGAGAAGGGGGACACTTGCAAGCTGAAGAACACCATCCCAACCGTGAAGCACAGGGGTGGCAGCATCATGTTATGGGGGTGCTTTGCTGCAGGAGGGACTGGTGCACTTCACAAAATGGATGGCATCAAGAGGCAGGGAAATGATGTGGATATATTGAAGCAACATCTCAAGACATCAGTCAAGAAGTTAAAGCTTGGTCGCAAATGGGTCTTCCAAATGGACAATGACCCCAATCATACTTCCAAAGTTGTGGCAAAATGGCTTAAGGACAACAAAGTCAAGGTATTGGAGTGGCCATCACAAAGCCCTGACCTGAATCCTATAGAAAATTTGTGGGCAGAACTGAAAGAGCGTGTGCGAGTAAGGAGGCCTACAAACCTGACTCCGTTACACCAGCTCTGTCAGGAGGAATGGGCCAAAATTCACCCAACTTATTGTGGGAAGGTTGTGGATGGCTACCCGAAATGTTTGACCCAAGTTAAATAATTTAAAGGCAATGCTACCAAATACGAATTGAGTGTATGTAAACTTCTGACCCCCTGGGAATGTGATGAAAGAAATAAAAGCTGAAATAAATAATTCTCTCTACTATTATTCTGACATTTCACATTCCATAAATAAAGTGGTGATCCTAACTGACCTAAAACAGGGAATGTTCAAGGATTAAATGTCAGGAGTTGTGAAAAACTGAGTTTAAATGTATTTGGCGAAGGTGTAAGTAAAAAAAGAGAGAGAGAGAGAGTTGATTTGCCTTTGTAAAATATATGTAGTAAGATCTATCTCTCTTCATGATTGGTTAATAAAAGATTTGCAACTTTTCTGGTTACACTACCCTTACTTTAGCCTTAGATGAGAGATGGGAGAGGAGAGAGGGAGCGGGTACAGATTAGGCGAGAGAGATGAAGGGAAGTGGGTACAGATGGGCTGAGAGAGATGAAGGGAAGTGGGTATAGATGGGCTGAGAGAGA
>NW_019944065.1:0-2138 GCF_002910315.2 Salvelinus sp. IW2-2015 | reverse complement strand
AGAGAGGAAGGGAAGTGGGTATAGATGGGCTGAGAGAGAGGAAGGGAAGTGGGTATAGATGGGCTGAGAGAGAGGAAGGGAAGTGGGTATAGATGAGCAAATCATTGGATCATTTGTTTTGGTACTGCCCTTATGTTTTGGTACTGCCCCCTTGTTTTTGGTCACAGCTCCAGGAATGGATGAAGAATTGCAACATTTACCTGGAGCTAACTCTGCAGATAGCACTGCCGGGTTATTTAAAAAGTCATAGTCAATCGATCAATAATATAGTATACTCTAAGCAAAAAAAAAWATATATATATATATATATATATAAAACATTCTATTGGTTACAAGAATTTTGTATAATAATTTAAATTGAAAAACTCTAAGTTCTGAATCCAGCGTTGCTTTGTGTTCATTAACCGTGTGTCATGGAATCGGTACATCGAAAATCTCTTCCAAGCAATTGTGCAATCTACATTGCACAGCTGTCCATTTGATGGTCCTTGAATGAAAACTGGTATACTTTTTTATTCATCACAATTTTCTTTAGCCAATTTTGGTATTTAATTCAGGGCCGACAGACAAGTTTCTTACGCTCTCCCCTTTCTCTTGCTTCTTACATTTTTCTGGTAATGCTGCAATTAGTTGGTTAAAATTTTGAGTAGAGCAGATCTTTTCATCTTTTTTCTTAGCTGCATGTGTGACATAACTCCACCAGTCCTATTCATGTTATTATTTACAAAGATGACATAAATATATTTTTTGTATATATATTTTCTAATCAATTAGTATATTTGGGTTTAACCATAATATTTATTGTAATATTTGTTCTGTCTTTTCTGGGAGATTGGACTGAAATTGCAACCAACTTTCTATAGCTTGTTTTAAAAATAATGATATTTTGGAGATCATTTAATTTTGAAATAACCGAAAGTTAGCGGTTGTAATCTGAATAAAGGGAAAAAGGCCATTCTTGAACATGGGGTGAGAAATTCTTACTAATCTGCTAGAGAACCTGTTCGGATTTAAGTACAACTTTTGTATGACTGAAGCCCTTAGTGAGAGGTCTAATGCTTTAATTTTTTTTAGATTTCTGCACTTCGAAATCATATTCATTATATAAATAGGCCTGTTTAATTTTTCTGGCTTGCCATTCCAAATAAAATAGAGTATTTTTTGCTTATATCATTTAAAAAAAACAAGTCGTTGGCAAAACCATAAGCAAATAAGTAAACTGTGATATGACTAAAGAGTTCATCAGGATGATTTTTCCTCAAATAGAGAGGTATTTACCTTTCCACGGTAGCAAGATCTTATCTATTTTTGCCAGCTTTCTATTAAGATGTATGGGATGTGATCATTTCTTTCTTTCGGGATGTGAATATTGAGTATGTCCACGTAACCGTCAGACCATTTTATTGGTAAACTACATGTAAAAGTCAAATGTAAAAGTTTTTTTTTTTTTGTGATTGTCACGTTCCTGACCTTATTTCCTTTGTTTAGTCTTTGTTTAGTTGGTCAGGACGTGAGCTGGGTGGGTGTAGTCTATGTTATGTGTTTCTTTGTTTAGGTTTGTCTTATTGGCCTGATATGGTTCTCAATCAGAGGCAGGTGTTTTACGTTGTCTCTGATTGGGAACCATATTAAGGTAGCCTGTTTTCACTGTTGGTTTGTGGGTGATTGTTCCTGTTCCTGTGTTCCTGTTTTTTTCTGTGTTCACTAGTTCGGGACTGTAGCTTCGTTGGTTTTTCGTCTGTTTATTGTTTTTGTTCATATTGAGAAGTATTCTAATAAATTATGGATACGCACCATCCTGCGCTTTGGTCCTCCTCTCCTTCCACCGACGAAAGCCATTACAGAATCACCCACCAAAAAAGGGCCAAGCAGCGTTGTAACAGGCAGCGGCAGCAAGAGCAGCGCAAGAAGGAGGAATGGACATGGGAAGACGTTTTGGAAGGCAAGGGCTGCTACACCGCCTGCGCTGTCCTTCTGCCCAGCGCCGTCTGAGCTGTCCGTCTGCCCAGTGCCGCCTGCGCTGCCCGTCTGCCCAGCGCCGCCTGCGCTGCCCGTCTGTCCTGAGCAGCGCAGAAGGCCGCCCTGTCTGTCTGAGCCGTCAGAAGCCGTCCGCCCGTTCTGTCCTGAGCCGTAGAGCC
>NW_019944064.1:130466-131606 GCF_002910315.2 Salvelinus sp. IW2-2015 | reverse complement strand
TACTTTACTGTAGTCTTTACTCTACTTTACTGTAGTCTTTACTCTACTTTACTGTAGTCTTTACTCTACTTGGCTGTAGTCTTTACTCTACTTGGCTGTAGTCTTTACTCTACTTTACTGTAGTCCGCTCTGTAGTGCTCTGGGAAAAGTGACAGGGAGAATTCTCACACTTACATACAACAGTATACATTCTGTATATATTTTGTATCAATATTAATCCGTATTATATAGATTATAAGGGGAAGAAATTGGTCTGGAATTACAGTGATACAACGAACAGGGTCGGTGTATCATATCTAACTTCGTTCAGGTGTGAAGAGCTTCTGCTAACAGCACATACAGTATGTATGGAGAGTATGGTGTCTAGTACTAACGAGGTCTCCTCCATCACACGAGTCCTCTACCCTCAAGTCACATCCCTCTATCTCTGACCCTGTCTGAGGAGCGTGTGAAAGCGAAAAGGAATGAAACCATAAGACCATGGGCACTGGGGCAGCTGGCGGGGACACATATTGTGTGTGTGTAGAAATCACCTTGATTCAGTGCACCGGCCCCTTTGATGTTGCCTGGAGCTGAACAACTCCTCACTCTGAGCCAACCCTAAGCTTTAAAACTCAAATCTAGCCTGACATCCCCCACCCCCCTCCTGAAAATCATAACCATATGATGGAGAAGAAATTCCTCCACCTTAGGAATCGCTTCGCCCCGTCCATCTCTCTCTCCGACCGAGACATCAGGCCAGTGATAACAGAAAACAGGTTCCGAGACGATGGGAGGTGATGGGAGGAGGAGAAGAGGAGAGGTGGGTTAAGAAGATCACGTCCCGAAAAATTGCACGCAGCATGACTACCTAAAATGGAAGTTTCTCAGGCGAGGGATGGAGGGATGGAAGATAGGATGACCTTCCAGTTGACAGAGTGAGAGACAGAGAGAAGGAGAGGGGGAGGGAAAAAAACAAGTGAAATATGAAATCTGACTCAAATTAGAAAAACATTCCTGTTCTATCACAGTTGAGAGCCTCAGTCAGACCCTGCAGGAACAACCTGTACACGTACTGGGTATCTGACACACGTACTGGGTATCTGACACACGTACTGGGTGTCTGACACACGTACTGGGTGTCTGACACACGTACTGGGT
>NW_019944064.1:119841-128823 GCF_002910315.2 Salvelinus sp. IW2-2015 | reverse complement strand
CTCCCAGAGAAGACTGGAGACAGGGGGGAACGTGCTAGTCATTACCTGGTGAGGCTGGCAGGGTGTGTCTGTGTTTAGGCACCTGCATGTGTCTATACCTGCAGAGTATATGCAAGAGGGTTTCAGGACGGGATTTGAAGTTAACCATAAAAATAAAACATAAACACATGTTCTGAACCAAAACGCCTGTGTTTTTCATTGACTAATGAATTGTCATTGAATTAGTATGTCCTGTATGTATGTTTAAGCCTACTCATGTTGGTGTGTGTCCTTGTCCCCTCATCCCAGCGCTGGACAAGCTGAGCACGCAGCACCTGTACCACCCCACCCAGGTGGAGATAGTTCAGTCCAACGTGGTGTTTGACATCAGCAGCCTGATGCTGTACGGGACCCAGGCGGTGCCGGTCAGACTGAAGATCCTGCTGGACCGTCTGTTCAGTGTTCTGAAGCAGGAGGAGGTGCTCCACATACTGCACGGCCTGGGCTGGACCCTGAGGGACTATGTCAGGGGCTACATACTGCAGGTAGGTGGGAGTCAGGGACACGGTTCTGATACAGACGTGTGTTACTAGAACCGTAGTAGCTAAACACACAGGAACACGTCATGGTCATTCACAGTGTAATATTTAAACAATAAGGCCCGAGGAGGTGTGGTATATGGCCGATATACCACGGCTAAGGGCTGTTCATAGAGATATATACCACAGCCCTTAGCCGTGGTATATTGGCCATATATCACACCCCCCGAGGTGCCTTATTGCTATTATAAACTGGTTACCAACTTAATTAGAGCAGGAAAAATACATGTTTTTCATACCCGAGGTATACGGTCTGATAAACCATGGCTGTCAGCCAATCAGCATTCAGGGCTCGAGCCAACCAGTTTATAATCAAATATATACACACTTACAAACTGATCACTGAATATGAATACACATGGATCACGTAACATATTTTAGATGTGACTATGCACTGTAATCATTTATACACTCCCAGATGTGAGTGTGTGTGATTCTCTCGGATGTTTAACAAGTCCACTTATTCAGACTCATTGCAGCCTCTATATYTGTCACCAYGTGGGCCCGCAAATCACTKTCKKCATRGCAGTACTTTTCCAAAGGCTATCGATCAAAGAAACAGTAGCAACAATTGAACGTGTTTAAAAAGCTATCGCTCAATATTTCTCTAATTCTCCTCTTTGCTTCCAACAACTCCCGTCAACAGTGTCCCTCTGCAACAACGAAAAACACAATGAAAAATAGAATAGAAAAATGTCACGCCAGCAGACTATAAAACCACCATCGTACTTACCCCTCCCTCCCATATAATTGCAGTCAGACACATTTCTTAATCAAAGGTAGAGGTTTTGGTCTCTCAAAACCCAAACCAAAGTGTTCCTGAATGAATTAGTTAAGAACGAGGGGAACATGTGCTTGTGGTTAGGGTGTTCGGTGGTGTGTGTGTTGTCCAAAGCCAATAGCAGCGTTGTGGCGGCGAGGCAGGCGAGGTACCGTGGCTGGGGCTTGTGTTCCACAAAGGAGTGTGGGTAAGTGGAACAGCATGGCTGGAGAGAAAGGAGAGATGGAGGGAGGAGAGGGCAGTTTTGAGGCCTTGTATGTGGAAACAGCTTCTGTGAGTAAACTGCTCGCAGACTTGTCGAACACACAGACACACACACACAGAACAATAGGCACACAATGGAGATACACACAGAGACAAATAAACAGATCCATGCATTCTTACAGGCTTTAGGTTGAGTTGCTGGATTTATTAGACTCAATATACCCAGGAGATTTGATTTTGCGTTGTTTAAAAAATCAATCAAATAYWTWWWWWAWRTATCTAGTTTTATCTTTTTTCTTTTGATATAATTTATTTTTCAATTATTTTGCACTCTGACAAAAAATAACATATTTGTCTTCCAACCCGTATAGTCTTAGACTGTGAGAAAGACCTCGCCATTGGCTATCGAAARGTTCRAACTCAGTGTGGTTGGATCAGCTGGTTCTAATAGACTGTCTATCTAACTYTCGTTGTTCAAACCGCCCAGCCCAGCCTAGTCACTAACCCCCCCCAGATCTCTTCAAAAAGGCCTTCAAAGGTTTCGCTCCGCAGCCCAAATTGTCAGTCACTTAAGGACAGTGAGCAGTCGTTGTAGCCTATTAGCCTGTAAGTAGCTATGAAATTCAATCATCTCCCAGCCTCAGGGCAGCCACGTTATGTCTGTGGTGCGTTTATTCTCTCTATACAGCGCTCCATGGTAGAACCAATGGAGGAGAGTTATGGGAGATATTGATGGGATGTAAAAACATCTTCCTGTATTTATCTGATGATGTAATAGAATGAAATACAATATGAATATGAGAGGGATTATCAGTGTGTGAACCCATTAAATTGAGAAGGACATTTGATTCAGGGTTTTGATCATTTCAGTCAGTTGATTGATACAGACGTGTCAGTACTCAGAACCTTTTTCTGCCTTTATTGTCCTGTGAAGTAAATGACATGATCCTTGACATCTGATCATAGGACAGAAAACCCCTCCATGWAATCTCTCTCTCTCTGGCTTTTCACTCAATCATCCTCCTTTCACTCCTACGACACTGAAGTCAACACCCAGTTCATGATCTGTTGTACGTGTGTGTGTGTGTGTGTGTGTGCGTGTGTGTGCGTGCGGGCGTGCGTGCTTGTGCGTACGTGCGTCAGAGAATGGCTCTGAGTGACAAACCCTACACACGCGTCAGGAAATCTCCAACACGCACACGGTACAATCCAACTAATAACTTATAAAATCCCCCTTACCTCTCACACATCTCTTCTCTCCTCTCCTCTTTCTCTCTCCTCCTCCTCTCGTCTCCTCTCTTCCCCGCTTTTATTTTCCTCTTTAGGCGTGTTTAGAGTGTTATTATCCCTCTCTTTCTGTGTCTCTGGTTCAGCCTTCATACCCAGCATGCCTTGGGGTGTGGAGGGGAAGGGGGGATGATGTGCCAGACTGCTGATTCAGCCTTTAGGAATATTTTGCATTTAGAAAACACAGAGTTTGGGAGAGGGAAGCAGTGTGTGTGTGTGTGTGTGTTGGTTGTCCTGACCAGTGTGTGTGTTGTCATGACCAGTGTGTGTGTTGTCCTGACCAGTGTGTGGTTTTCATGACCAGTGGTTGTGTTGTCCTGACCAGTGTTGTCCTGACCAGTGTGTGTGTGTGTGTGTTGTCCTGACCAGTTGTGTGTTGTCCTGACCATGTGTGTGTGTGTGTGTTTTCCTGACTAGTGTGTGTGTGATGTGTGTGGTGCTGCAGTGTGTGTGTGTGTGTCCTGACCAGTGTGTGTGTGTGTGTGTGTGTGTGTGTTGTCCTGACCAGTGTGTGTGTGTGTCATGACCAGTGTGTGTGTGTGTGTGTGTTGTCCTGACCAGTGTGTTTTGTCATGACCAGTGTGTGTGTTGTATGACCAGTGTCGTGTGTTGTTATGACCAGTGTGTGTGTTGTCCTGACCAGTGTGTGTGTTGTCATGACCAGTGTGTGTGTTGTCCTGACCAGTGTGTGTGTTGTCATGACCAGTGTGTGTGTTGTCATGACCAGTGTGTGTGTTGTCGCTACCAGTGTGTGTGTTGTCATGACAGTGTGTGTGTTCATGACCAGTGTGTGTGTTGTCCTGACCAGTTGTGTGTGTTGTCGCTGACCAGTGTGTGTGTTGTCCTGACCAGTGTGTGTTGTTGTCCTGACCAGTGTGTGTGTTGGTCGATGACCAGTGTGTGTGTTGTCGTGACCAGTGTGTGTGTTGTCATGACCAGTGTGTGTGTTGATCCTGACCAGTGTGTGTGTTGTCCTGACTAGTGTGTGTGTTGTTCCTGACCAAGTGTGTGTGTGTGTGTTGTCATGCCAGTGTGTGTGTGTGTGTTGTTCCTGACCAGTGTGTGTGTGTTGTCCTGACCAGATGTGTGTGTTGTCCTGACCAGGTGTGTGTGGTCATGACCAGTGTGTGTTTGTCATGACCAGTGTGTGTGTTGTCATGACCGGTGTGTGGTGATGACCAGTGTTGTGTGTTGTCATGACCAGTGTGTGTGTTGTCCTGACCAGTGTGTGTGTTATCATGACCAGTGTGGTGTGTTGTCATGACCAGTGTGTGCAGCAGGTGTTGTGTGTTGTGTTCAGTGCTGCACCATAGAGCCCAAGACACTGAGCTGACAGAATAGCCTCAGGCCCTCTGATGCCTCACACTCACACCATTTATTATTTCAACACACCCACACAGACAGACAGACAGGTACACACACCACACACACACACACCACACACACGACACACACACACACACACACACACACACAGCACACACACACACACACACACACCACACACACACCAGTATTATTTTTCACACACACACACTCACACAGACAGACAGGTACAAACACACACTCACACAGACAGGTACATTCACACTCACACAGACAGGTACATACACGCACGCATACACAGACAGGTACAAACACACCATTTCTCTCTGCTCGTCTGCCCGTGTCTAAGTTCCAGTATGTTGTGTCAGCTCCTCTCTCTCTCGTGTGTGTTGTTCCAGTGCCGGTGGCACCCGTGTAATGTCTGACTGCGGGGGATACAACATGTTGAAAGTCCCAGCCAGCCTTCTGAATATATGAATAATGTTCTCTCCATCCCTCCACTCTCCAGCCTTCACCTGTCTCCACGGTAACACCACTGTCACCCATAATCACTGTCCACCCCGCTCCCCGGCCGATTGGGCCCTGCCGCATGTCACTCACACACACACCGGCGCACAGGAACACACCCTCCGGCACGGAGACGACACAGACACACACACACACAGTCCTTTGTCAGCACCCGCACTGCTGTGATCTCAGGACCGTGAAGAGAGTGAGGGCTTTTTCTCCACTTTCTATCTTCCCTCTCTCTGTTCATCTGTTTGGGTTGGAATGCTGCAACATAAAGGTGAAGGCTTTGCCCTTAACTTAACACTGTGTTACCAGAAACCAGGTGTAGCTAACCTGTGTGTACTTTAGTGTTTGAGCATATGTGTGTGTGTGAGTGTGTGCGCATTGTACTTGTACATGCGTGTGGACATACGTCCCTACATACCTAGTTATGTGTGTGTGTGTGTGTGTTTTATAGTACGTGTGTGTGTCCATACAACTGTTTTGTATAGCTCCAGAGCAGGATTAGAGTGGTGCGTCACGTAGGATCATCTGGTTCTTCCTTCTCTCCTATGTGGACATTTCGGTTGTTTCCCAACGCCACGCACCTCTCCTTCCCAGCACACAGATTACTGAGCTGATACACCAAGATAATCAACCTCCTGTCACTTTAAACATGACTGTTATCATGGTTATTGTCATGATTATCTTCGTTGTCATCAYCATCAGTACTATCATAATTATCATCATAGTTTTCCTCATCAGTAAGAATATTTGCACGTTTGTCATAATTCGATTTTTCCCATCATTCAATTTCCTCCTTTTGTAATCCTACAATTATGATTCTATGAGATATTAATTAATTATCCCAGCAGCAAAGACAAATTCTACTCTCCATCTCAATGCATTATGCTAGGTCACGTACAGCATAAGAAGGGTAAATATATTGTTGAGGCGTGACTAAATATGCGTACACTTCGCAATTTACCATTGTAATAGACTGTTTAAGCAGGAGGAAATGAATCGATAGCATAAAAAGCTCAATAGGTCGTCAAGTGGTTGGAATTGTGATTTGCGAAGTGAGGGGAATTATAAATAACATCAATAGCCATTAAAATGAATGATTGTTTTTTTCTTCCTCTCCCTCCCTCTACCTCTCCCTCCCTCTTCCTCTCCCTCCCTCTTCCTCTCCCTCTCTCTTTCTCTCTCTCTCTTTCAATTCAAATCAATTCAATTCAAGGGGCTTTATTGGCATGGGAAACATATGTTAACATTGCCAAAGCAAGTGAGGTAGATAATACACAAAAGTGAAATAACAATTAAAATTAACAGTAAATATTACACAAACGGAAGTTTCAAAATAATAAAGACATTATAAATGTCATATTATGTATATATACAGTGTTGTAACGATGTACACATGGTTAAAGTACAAAAGGGAAAATAAATAAGCATAAATATGGGTTGTATTTACAATGGTGTGTCTTTCTCTGTCTCCCTCTCTTTTTCTCCTAAGGACCATTGTATGATCTGATCTTCACATTACAGTTACACACACACACGCATGCACGCATACATACACATATGCATACATACATACACACACACACAGGCAGCACACACACACAACACACATGCAATACATACACATACACACACACACAGTGTACACATACACACACACAATCAGCAATTATGAACCATTAGCAAACAGAATTATATATCGCTATAACCTCTACAGCTGATTCACTCTTAACAATAGCATAGTTAACAATGCGCACACACACACACACACACACACACACACACACACACACACACACACACACACACACACACACACACACACCATACAGCACACACCACAACACACACACACACACTGCATCTATAGCAATAAGCTAATGAGGCCTAACGCACTGTACTTCTCCTCTCAGTAAACACATTCTTATAGCCACCGTAGGGACACAATCGCTCCCCGTGATCTCATTTTCAACTGTTTTAATTTCAAAAAGTGCTTTAATGACCTTCGCAGTGGTCCTCGCCACTCCACGACTGTTGTGCAGTAAAATATTCCATTAGGAAATTGTACTGAAAAACCCAGCGGGATCATTACAGACCCAAACCCACAMTTCTGCTAGATTTTCAGAAAATAAAATAAATAAAATGGTTGTTTAGTGGAAAGTGTCTGTTTTGGCTGAATTTAAGGAAGGGTTGTAAACCAGACTGTATTGTCTTGCTGACCTTTTCATTTTCCTGCTGCTTTTATCGGTGGTTATTCTCACCATTTCATGTCATCATCAGTATGGACGCCTGTTGTAGCATCGTATGATAAGATCACATCCCCTAGCCAGACATGTACCAGATCACATCCCCTAGTGCTGGTAGGGATGGATCTGGTACATGTCTGGCTAGGGGATGTGATCTGGTACATGTCTGCTAGGGGATGTGATCTGGTACATGTCTGGCTAGGGATGTGATCTGGTACATGTCTGGCTAGGGATGTGATCTGGTACATGTCTGGCTAGGGGATGTGATCTGGTACATGTCTGGCTAAGGGATGTGATCTGGTACATGTCTGGCTAGGGGATGTGATCTGGTACATGTCTGGCTAGGGGATGTGATCTGGTACATGTCTGACTAGGGATGTGATCTGGTACATGTCTGGCTAGGGGATGTGATCTGGTACATGTCTACTAGGGGATGTGATCTGGTACATGTCTGGCTAGGGGATGTGATCGGTACATGTCTGGCTAAGGGATGTGATCTGGTACATGTCTGGCTAAGGGATGTGATCTGTACATGTCTGGCTAGGGATGTGATCTGGCTATGTCTGGCTAGGGATGTGATCTGGTACATGTCTGGCTAGGGGATGTGATCTGGTATGTCTGACTAGGGATGTGATCTGGTCATGTCTGGCTAGGATGTGATCTGGTAATGTCTGGCTGAAGGGATGTGATTGCGTAGGTACATTGCTGGCTGGGGATGTGATCTGGTACATGTCTGGCTAGGGATGGTGTCTGAGTACATGTCTGGCTAAGGGATGTGTGATCTGGTACATGTCTGGCTAGGGATGGCTTGATCTGGTACATGTGTACTATGGGGATGTGGCTTATGGTGTCTGGGTACATGGTGCTGTTGCTAGGATGGTATCTTGGTAATGCAGTTCTGGGCTTAGAGGATGTATCTGACAATGTGGCACCCGGGATGAAATCCGGTATATGTCTGCTAGGTGGTCTGATTGGGTACAATGTGTCTGGCTACTAGGGATTGTTGGTAGTTTGGGCTAATGTGGCGTTCTGAGTACATGTGGCGGCTAGGAGTATGCGTGATCGAGATGACGGCGAGATCTGGCTGTGGACGAAGGTGAGCTCGCGTCATTAGGATGTCTGCATAGGTAGACTTTGATCTAGCGACTGGTCTGCTAGGGGATTTGTGATCTGGTACATGTCTTGGCTAGGGGATGTGATCTGAGTACATGTGGCTAGGGGATTGGTAATTCTGGTACATTTGTCTGGCTAGGGGATGTGATTGGTACATGTCTGCTAGGGGATATGTGATCTGGTACATGTCTGGCTAGGGGATGTGTCTGGTTGGTACTGTGACTAGGGGATGTGATCTGGTACATGTTGGCTAGGGGAGTGTTGATCTTATCAACTCGATGCACATACAGCGTCCATACTGATGATCGACATGAATGGTTGAGATAACCACCACACAAAAAAATAATAAAGCGCAGGAAAATGAAAAGGTCAGCAAGACAATACAGTCTGGTTTACAACCCTTCCTTAAAATTCAGCCAAAACAGACACTTTCCATTCTAAACAACCATTTATTTATTTATTTTTCTGAAAAATCTAGCAGGAATTGTGGGTTTGGTCTGTAATGATCCGCTGGGTTTTTCAGACAATTTCCTAATGGAATTATTTTACTGCACAACAGTCTGTGGAGTGGCGAGGACCACTGCGAAGTCATTTTAAAGCACTTTTTGAAATTAAAACAGTTGAAAATTAGATCTACGTGGGAGCGATTGTGTTACCCTGCAAACGGATGCTATAAGAATGTGTTTACTGAGAAAGGAGAAGTACAGTGCGTTGAGGCCTCATTAGCTTATTGCTATAATGAGTGATGGTGTGTGTGTGTGTGTGTGTGCTGTGTGGTGTGTGTGTGTGTGTGTGTGTGTGTGTGTGTGTGTGTGTGTGTGTGTGTTGGTGTGATGTGTGTGCTGTGTGTGTGTGTGTGTGTGTGTGTGGCGCCATTGTTTAAATATGTCTATGTTTAGAGTGATATCAGACGTGCTGTAGGAGGTTATATGCG